>NW_025047681.1:4000818-4134941 GCF_018831695.1 Puntigrus tetrazona
CCTTCCTTCCTAAACCAGACCAGGCCCCGCAGTGCAGGCTGAGCCTGAATGTCCCAGGGCTGGAGAACGGAAACATGTCCTCAAACACTCCCAAGAGGCCACTTCCTGCGCAAAGGGAACGCAAACTCTGAGGACGGCTCTTATGTCGATATATTGTACATATTGACATTAAACATTCAAATCATTGAAGCATTGAAATTACATGAAGCTGTAACGCAGAAGTTCAGATATTTTTAGTGGATTCGTTTTTTTACCCCGAGATAAACGCAGGCCTATCCGTCTTCACTAAAATATTAGAATTGGTTATTAACTTTAGTATGGCGTACAGCAGTAGGAAATATGACACAGCGAGACAGGCATACGAAATACTGGATTGATCAAGTCTGGTTAAAGCGTTTGAGGAAACATCTTGCACGACGGCAAAGCAACACTAAAGACTAGCAGTCGTCTTATTGTCAGAATACATCTGCGCCGCTATGAATCCTGGGATACGGTAAGCTAGGTGTCCATTGGATGTACACTTTATTCTCTTCAAACAGGAAATGCCAAAGATGAACGTGAAGAACAATGTTTAGTCTCGGTATACATGTATACTTGGATAAGGTTCAGAGATGTTAGTTTCACCCACAGTTCTCCATAGCTCTGCTGCGCTTAATATTACAGTAAACTGTGTGGACTAATAAACTAAACAGTAAGCTGAAATATCAATTTCTCCATGACGAGACAAACAGCTCTTCAAAAACAAGTTCTTCTTTAAACTTGAGATCGTATATGATGTTTTAAATTAAGCAGGAATAAAATTAACAGAAAAACGGTCTATGAAGTAAAGCATATGCACTACATGAACCACACCACCTTACATCCTCCATTTTAAGAAACTCTGTATCCGTGAAGTTAGTGGAAACCATCATGAAACCTCTCGAGGGCTTTTACCAAAAGCATTTAGCACAACACATTAAAATGGTCAACGATAAGGTCGCAAACAAAGAAAAAACTAAGTTTGGAGATGTTATAATTCAGCTGTTCAGAACGCGCGTCGCTCGAGACAAAATGGCGCGCGTGGAAATGGCAAATAACAGCATCAAAACGACGCGTGCCCGAAGAAAGACACACTCGACGTGAATGAGTCGGTGTCTGTGATGTATGACAGCTTTCAGACAGTGCCTAACGGTGCTTTTTTTTAAACTTTTGTCGTGTAGTTGCAGCAGAAGCGACTCACCCGCAGCGGCGCGACCAATAGGACGCGCGAGCTCATTAACGCCGGATTTAAAGGACCTTGGACCAGAAGACAAATAACGCTCATCCCGTTACATTTTATATAGAGGGGCGTAGTTCATACAAAGGCATATTTCCGGTTTTCAACATCGGCAGAGGTTTGTTTGAGCTTTTGCGCCCGAAGTTAACACGTTTCTTGTTTACAGAGGATACTTAATTTAATATTGTTTAGGCACTTAAAGGCTGTAGTTTAACATGATGTCCAAAGTCAACATGCCCTGGGAAGTCAATCTAACTTCACAGTTTCTCATATTGATACTGTTTATTTCTTACTTTTCACCAATTCGTTGGACTCTTGATGATTGGATCAATGCTTTATTTTTATATTATCTAACATAAATACTACAAGTTAGGCTGAATTGCACACGGTAAATAATCATAAAACATGATCAATTGTACATGTGTTCCATGAGTTCAACACACTGAAGTACGCAACCTGATCTGTGGTTTGTTGGTCTCATTTTTAAGCAGTGGAAAATATCCCCCTCGCTCACTTGCTTTCTCTTTCTCTTATCTCTTCGAACAGAAATACGAAAGTACATTCCAAAGCCAAATGTGTTGACGCCCATCACGAACGCTGTGGGAGTTATATACTGCTTGTGCTTCGGTGTGTAACCCAAAAGAAGCTCTCCTTTACTGACTGGCACTCTTCATAACACTCGGATTTGTAAAGTACAACTTATTGTATTGTTAAGTAAAACCGGTTTAAAGTGTTAATTTACAGTCTATTTTCCATTTATTATTATTATTATTAAGTTATGTACTAATTTATTTATAACTCTACATTTGGACAAATATGTTTAAAACTAATTCTTCAACACTGTAGTTGACTACTCAAACATGTATTATTGAATAGCTGTGTATATGTGGTGTGAATTAATGATGAGATTCTCCTCAGTGGCAAGGTAAATCGTTTTTCCATTTTTCAAGTAACTAGTGAAGTAACACGCATCAAAGTTACTATTTTAGTTCATTTGTTTCCCCATTTATTTAGTACTCCCCTGTCCCCATATTAAGATAAATCAGGGGTAAGTGTCGTTTATGTGCCGTTACTGTAGTTTGAACTAAATGTGAACATGCAGGTATTCATCTATCTTGCATAAAAGAGTTGCGGTATCCCTTAAAATTAATGAAAATTCAGAATACGATGTAAACCTGCAATAATTGGCTTTTTAACACAAGCTGCCTTTTTCCATTTATGAACCTGTATCCTATCTGCTGACCGTCACTGATTTTTTTTCTTCTTCTTTTTTTTTTTTTTTTTGTTTTTTTAATTGCCAAACAGTGAACTTTTTCCTCCTGCATCCTATTCTTTATACAATCCAGAATAACAGCACAGCTGGAAGGTTTGTATGAACTTCGTGAATTTACATGTCCCTCTGCCTGAGACTTATTTATTTCACTCTTGGTGTGAAAGTGCTTTTACATTACATGCATAATGTAACTTATTAAAACAATCTTTACTTTTAGGCAGTAACACAATATTGCAATGCAAGTAACTTTCTCCAACACTGTTTCTTATTACTACTAGTAGCACTATAGTGAACTATACGCTTTCTAAAGTTTAAAATAGCCTTCACAAACAAGTAAGCAAAAGCTTTCTTTTCACTAGGCACAATGCTTAACTGGGACGAGTGTGAACTCCTGATATGTGGCACCCACAAGGATTTTGAACAAATTTTGAAGCGCGACGGTCCCATTTCTGACAGAGATGTATCAAGGCTAAGAGAAGGTGATCTCATTTTGAGGACCATGGATGTGGAATGCAGCCCATTTTATCATGCTGGGATTTACTGTGGCAACGAAGAAGTCATTGAGTTTACAGGCAAGAAATACTCATGGATGTTCTGAAAATGCTACTGTAATAAAGCAAACTCAAGTAAGCACAGCAAACAGTTGTTCCCCTTCAGTCGGTCATGTTCAACAGATGTCAGAACAGACTAATGAATTGGGCATCGCTTAGGGCAGGGGTGTCAAACTCAGTCCCTGGAGGGCTGCAGCCCTGCACAGTTTAGATCCAACCTTGTTCAAACACACATACCATGCAGTTTTCAAATGAGCCTAAATGACTTGATTAGCTAGATCTGGTATGTTTTATTAGGGTTGCATCCAAACCCTGCAGGGTTTCATCCCTCCTGAAACTGAGTTTGACACCCCTGGCTTAGGAGACCAATATATTTTGAGTGTAACAAAAAGCGGGCCAGTGCGTGTTGGACTGCAATAGTTTGCAACAGCTGCTCTGCACAGACATACGAATATTCAGTGATCTTTGCTTTGCTTTCACTTTGGAGCTGCACTCATGGGCTGTTCGTACGTGTGTTTTATCTACAGAAGTGGTGAAAAACGAGCCGCTCCTTTGGAAAGGAGCTTCTGTGTGTCTAGATTTATGGAGTTGGGAATGTTGGTCGCGTTCTTGTGGGAGATTAAAACACGGCTCACTGGTGACGCTGCGTCTTCCATGAGAGTGGGGGTGCTTAAACAGCCTTGCATGATTGTATTGTTTTCTAGCTGCAAGGAGATGACCATCTCCGTGTTAAGATTGGGACTCTAGTATCTGGAGAGAATATACACTTTGTATATTCCCCCTGGGCAAGCTCAAAGGAGGCCTACTTTACCTCCTTGGGCTCCTCATTCCTCAATGACACTGCAGCCAGTGGAGCTTCCAAAAGGGCATGGTGTTCATGCTGTACCAGTCATCACTTTTGGGGCTGCCCCAGAAGACCAATGTCATTCGCTGCATCAGAGAGTGAGTGCATGTCCTCCAGGGATGACGTTTTGGCCACGCTGCCCCCTTTTGGATGTGGCATTGTTGCCCGACCCAGAGATGACTGCTGTGCTTCTCTGGGCCGCTGCCAGTGTCAGCCTTGAGTGTTAAGCCTCTGTGTCCTGAGCCCTGTCTGGACAGTTGGTTCCTTGGGAAGGGTCGTGCTGGTTCTCAGCAGCCTGGATGCCACACTTTCAGAAGTCGGTTTAGTCGACAAAGTTTGGTTCTGTTAGGAGGACCAGCTGCTGCCTCCATCCCGTTGTGTAGCAATGGATGATGTGTTCATAGCAACTTGCCACTCCCTTCTCCCTCACTATTCACCAGAAGGTAGCAGAGGGTGTGTAAGAAGACCTGGTGGCATCCGCGAACCACAGACGTACCTCGCTGCCCCACCTAGGGTGCATCTGCGGTTCCATTAGTCTTGCTTGCGTTTTCCACGCCATCTCAGTGGCTCATCGAATTCAATCCAATTCAGCTATGCAATTTCAGTTCATTCACCACCCCCCCCAAGTTCAGGGATGTTCATTTCACTTCTGTGCAGAGTTGCAATGCCCTTGCAGAAAGTGATCAACGTCTCTGATTATTCATTGCATGCATGGCAAGGGGCCCCATGTCCAGCAGAACTGTGAGCCTTACCAGCCAGACCTGATGTCAGCTCAAAGGCCTTGGATGGGAGACGCGGCTGATCCCTCCACGTAGTGGCGCCCTGTGGGTATAAAGCCACCACAATTGCACTCTCAGCCTGGGGGGTCACCTCCATGTAACCCTTAGCAACCCCAACATTAAGGGGAGTGAGGGAGAAGGAGGCGTCAAGCAGAGAAAATGCCCTCCACAACATAGTGACCTCCTCATACAATTCCAGGTAAAATGGCACTGATTCAGGTTACAGCGGTGTCCCACTCTGTTTTTTGGACTTTTTGGAGACCTCCTTTTTCTTTTACTGTCATATTGCATGCTGAACAGTGCTTGATCGCTTGTGCGTTTTTAGCAAAGATGCTTTTTACTTTTTCCAGCCTGTTCAGTTTGATTAAACAATGTCTTCAATGTAGACTTAAGAAGAGACAACTGTTTGTGTGTTATTAGTTTAGTCCAACTGTGTTTGTGTAATTATGACGTGTGACAATCCAGGTATGGTTGCAAGTAAAAAAAAACAACCTAGCAAATATCTACCAAATGTTAGATAAATCTGTATGTTTAGTTTGTTTGATTTATTGTTCATTTACACCATCTAGCACGTCAACCGCCAGTTGGGGCAGGATTTGCCAGTTTTTCAGCATCCTCATCATCCCCTGCATCCTCATCAAATATGGAGGGTGGAGTGAGCAAAGTAAATGTGAATACTTTCATCGGTAACAGAGCGTATGTTGTTCTTCGTTTGAAGAAAGGCATACCCAAGGATTTTGCTGAAAAAGTTAAGGCGGCAATGAAATCTAAAAAAAAATACAATCTCTTGTTCTACAACTGTCTGCATTTTGCTCTGGAGCTGCTGGGGGTAGGTACATAACACTTTATGTAATTTTTACATGTTCTTAAAAGTACTAAGTGGAGGTTTTGATCTTTTCCAGCTAACCACACGGTCTCTTCCAGAGCGGTACAGTACAACAACTCTTTTAATGTCTCTATGAGTTCTAGAAAGCGTGTCAAAATGGCTATGCTCAATACAGAAGAGCTGTGTTTGAGTCAGTATAGTTAATTGGAACTTTCTGATAACAATAATGTAACCCATGGCCACATGTACACATCCACAATGCCTATTTAGTATAAAGAATCTTTGCCCACTTACTTGCAGTGATATATAAGAAAAACCGACAAACGGTATTGTACTGATGACTTTAGGTCTGCAAAATGACTCAAAACCCCAAAACAAATACAGGCCAATATATGCATGATGTCATACTACTTTTTTTAAATATTAAATAACCCAATGCATTCCAAATGTCCTAACATAAAGAAAAGCACAATAACTATAAAGATCACAATGTTAGCTCATTATAGCAAGATGGATTCTGGCTGTCAGAGTTCATCTTGTTCACCAAACTGGAAGAAAGACGTTCTGAAAATGATTCCAACAATATCGTTTCTCTGTTCCTTTTATCATCATAGCTGTAGTTTGGACTGATTTTTAGAACTATATCTTTAAGGTGAAAAGGGAGCCTACTTTCAAAATTAATAATTCTCACTTTGAACTTGTTGATTTATCAGCGTTTAATCATATTGCTCTTTTCTTTTAGATGTTGATGTCATGGGAGCAAGAGAAAATATTGTGAAATATTGTTTAAATAAAAATTAAACATGTATTTTAGGCCATATTGCTTACACAATGTTTCTGGCAATTCCTTGCGCTCGTGTCATGATTAAATAAATGTAACCATGACAGGATTAGAGGCTACCACAATAATTAATCATTTTTTTGTTTTATAATTGATTACTCTATTATTTTTGCCCTCTTCATGGTATTACACCCTTTCCCAGTCTTAATGATTAATCCATTATTTTTACTATAATGTTTATTGTGAAATATTAACCTTTTGAATTGCATATTCAATTTCAAGATTTTTATATAAATATATTGTAAAACAACTTCAAATAAACTCAAAGTCCTTGTCTCTCTGTGATCCAATTGCATGTATACATGAACAATACATTATACCAAGTATTCTGCAATTAAATATAAACACTATTACAGTTACATTCACAAAAGTTTCTCTTTTTTTCTTATTTTCCTTACATATCCAGTGAACACGTTTGTAAACAAAACATGAACTCTACTGTTATGCTCCTCCTTAAACAGCTCTGAAATTGATTTTCACATTGTGAACGCACGTGGATGACACAGGTCGTTTTCACATTGACTAGTGGATGACACCGCTCAAACTAATTTAAAAATGCACCTCCGCTGGTGTCGGAGAAGTCAAGTCTGCTGAGTCCGGTCCAGGAGTTCCACAGAGCGGGAGGCGGGGGCCGTGAGGCTGTGCTTGCAGGTGAACCACTTGATCGCGGAAAGGCGTGGTAGGAACCTTTAGGCACGTGTTAAGGCTTGGGTCTCAAGACAACACCAGAGCAGGCCAGCCACGAACACAAGGAACTCTTCAATGAGCTGAAATGCTTGAGGTCCCGACTCATCACAGTAGCACTGCCTGGTCCCAGGAAGGCTCAACCTCGGTTTGGTACTACCCTCATGCATTTTAGTGCCTTGGCTCAGTATTCCTGCAGGAAAGCCAGAAATGCAGGGCGGAGGCCAAACACTGTAATAAGTACTGTATTAATAACAACTGAATTTAAGTTAGAAGTGGAAGAAACAACATGTGTGTGTGTTGTCAGACTTTTTTTTTAATAGTCTGTGGCCTAAAAAAGATTAAAGTGATCATATAATTTCAACATAATAATGTAGTCAGTATGCCTTGTTTTGTAATGTGTTTTATTGTTTTGCTGTCATAGCCATTTCCGCCACTTGCTTGCAGCATTCGGCCAATCACTGGACAGCTGCCATGAACACCTAAAATGAGAACGTTTGGCAGCTCTCTTCAATTCAATGCCGTTGAACAGAATTGGCAGAACAAGCCTAAGCGTCACCGGCAAGAGCTGTTCTGTCAGTCAGATGCGTTATTTTGTGTGGAAAGACAAAAGTAGGTTAGATGGAAGTTTTTACATACAAATATAAGGTGAAGGTGCGATAATACAGTTTTAGACAAACTCGGTAAGTTAACCAGTGAAGCAGAAGGAACTGTTGTGCGTTTCTTCAATGAATCAAATCTTATTATTATACAAATAGTGAATATTTGATTCAGTAAGCAGCTTTGTTTCTGAAAAAGAGTCGATGAATGACTCGCTTATTAAGTTTATTTAGACTGTAGTTTTCTTGTTTAAAGTGATCGTATATTTCACAATATATTTGTATTTATGTAAAATAAATTAATAAAGCTACTTTTTGTTGATTCCAGAGTTCAAAGTTAACACTTTTACCTTAAATTACGTCTTAAATGAATCGTAAATGAATTAATCTCGTTATTTTGAGATACATTTTATTAATTGGAATTAATTAGATTTTTAGTCAAGCCACCTTTATTTCTAGTGCTTTTAACAATACAGATTGTAGGCGCCAAACAAACGTCTTGGCGTGTTAATCTGTTTATCAAACTTGAGGAAGGATCCAACATTAATACCTTTCTTTTAAGTCTGAAAGTGATTTGATAGCCAGGCTTTAACTTCCCCACTCCAGCATTGTGGCACATTTTTATCCTCATAGACAGTCACGTCTGCAAAGAAACGAAAGGAACTTCCATACTGAGTCCCGTTTTACCACTAGGTCAATTTTTGACAAATAACATTGGACCAGAACCGATCCTGTGGAGACTCCATCACCGCATGCTGATGACACCTCCAGAAATAAGCTCCTACAATGAGTGTGTTAACCTGACATCAGAAATTCTGGGTCAAACTCGAGAAAGCAGGGAGAAAAGACTTATGCTCAGAGTAGTTACCACTGTAACTTAAATACAATGTTCAAATAATAAAATTAATTGATTAAATGCAACAAAATGAAAAACCGACTGCAGGCGGTGAAGTCGCTGAGGTAAAAGGTAGTAACATCTATAGTGTGCTAGTGTTTTGTTGTTACTGTTTTATTTATTGCTTGCTCTGGCAGATTCCCTTAGAAGTACGCTGACTGATAAACAAAGGAGGTTTAGTTTGGCAGTATTTTTAATTATTTTTTCTCCTCTTCATCACGACAATTGTACCAAAAAAGCGCAGTGAAGCAGCTGAGATCCACATGAGACTATTATAAAGATGGCATTGAAGAAGTGTTCAGCCTGAAACAAGAAGATCCTGAGGAACAAACAGCTCGGTTTTCTTTCTCCTGGATCCTCTTTTTGAGGAATGTGAGCTTACGGACTTGTTAATATTGTTTTGGAACCTCTGCAGTTATCCCTTCAGTTTGCAATTTTTTTAGCAAATTAAAAATTTGTTGTGCAGCATACATAACAAAACGTCTTTCTCATTAATTTCTCATACGGCATAGAAATAAAACCCCAAACCCCCAATGCTTTGTAATAGTATGTAGATACTAAAAGCAAAGGTCCTAGGACAGAACCCTGGGAACATCGTAATAGTCTGAAATTAGGTTTAAACCACTCAAGCACTTTATCAGAGATACACCGTGGCCACCAATGCGTTGTAGTATTTATAGAGTATGCCCGGTTAGTCTAAGTCATTGCTGCATGATAGCAACTTGAAAGCTGCTGGAATTTCCCAGCTGCACGACTTTTCACTGGTGATGCTATCAGTGTACCAGATCTTGAGAATCCACCGGAGACAATGCTGGCTGTTCATTTCTAGATCGTGTTTGCCATTAGCTTCTGTGTTAGATTGTGACTTTTCACAACAATAGACAACTTCATCTTACGAGAGATTGAACCTTACAAAGATGACTGCTTTTGTTTTGGTTTTTCCTAGACCTGACTCAGAAGAGTCAAGAGCTGAAGATATGGAAGGAGAAGAGCGGACTGAGAAAGATACGTTATTTAAAAATTGGAGAAAAGAAGACAGAATTTAACAGTTTTACCTGCCATCGCTGTGGAAAGAGTTTTAATCAGCGAAACCTTAAGGTCCACGTCAGAGTTCACACCGGAGAGAAGCCCTACACCTGTCAACAGTGTGGAAAAAAAAGTTTCATTCAAAAGCAAAACCAGGGCGTCCACATGAGAGTCACTCTGGAGAGACACTTTCTCTGTAAACAGTGTGGAAAGAGCTTCACTCAAAAACCTTGAATTCACATGAGAGTTCACACTGGAGACAAGTCTTACATCGTGTCTCTACACGGAAGCAACAACACGACAGAAACAGAAAGAGGGGAGCAGGTCACGCTCAGGGGATGTGTTGTTGTGTTGTATTTATTTATTTATTCATGAAGCCCTTTCCAGGCTACACAGTGGAAGTTATTGAAAGCGTTAACATGCTGGAGAAAGCGAGTATGACTGTAAAGCGATACTTAACGTGAAGGATGCTCTCACTTTGAAAGGTAGGTGTTCTGTTCTTAGGTCACCCTTGGGATCATTAAAGTCCGTTTTGAGAAGTGTTTGTAAACACGTTATAAATGTTAAATGCATTCCTGAAACATGATGCAAAGACGGTGAACTATATAATACTTAACGGTGGAGTTATACCGTTAAAGTTTTCACCATTTTCTTGATCAGGATTTATTGGCGGGTCTAAATCAGAGCTCAGTGGAGCCGTGAGCACTGAAACTAACAGAAATGTTTTGGACTTTATTGTAGAAACACTGATTGTTTGCTATCTAGCTATACCTTAAATCACGCTACTACGGTTGCTATAATTTACAAAACAACTGAGCCTGGTCTTCTTATTTAAATGAGTGGTGTGAGTGGGCGTGGCTTCAGTGCCGCAGATGGACACGCCCACAGGATTTACAGGAGCAGATACCTTCTTTTATTTACTTTTCAAATTTGTCTGAATTATCACGACATGTTTCTGTGGCGTGACAAACTCGAGCATACGTTTAATAGTGACTTCACACTGAATTTAATAGTCATTTATTTGGTACCAAATGCTGCAGAAAGATCCTATAAAAATTGTACAATACTCTTTTCTACTAAAAAAATTGTCACTGATGGTGTTTCATCTTACGTCTGTCTTATTTAAGGACAAGTGTTATTAATCTGACTCACTTACACACTTCTAGATGTTTTGTAGATTATTAGAATTATATTTGATGATGTTTCACAGCAGTTTTATGTTCAGTAGTGTGACGTTAAGCGTGTGGACATTTCTTTAGTGTGTGAATGCACTGGTAACAGTGAGGAATAACCGCTCAAATAACGCTAAGTTGGGTGAAAACTAATACAATTGAACAAAGATGGATTGCTCTTTTCTGAGAGTAAACGTATTCCTCTCAGTTAACATGGCTTTATAGATTACTTTAGGAGCATGCTTTGCCTCCTCTTCTACATTATGTATGAAGTATAATATGAAGATGTGAATAAGATATTAAAACAACACCGCCACCGTGTGTGATGAATAAACGTGTTGTAGTTCTTATCAGTGTCTTATTGCATGTTTATATCAGTTAAGTTTTTATTAAGTTCATCAGTAACGGAGATAAGCATTTACTTGAAGTGGGCTCCCACCGCTAACATAAAATGGAGAATTACTGACACAGAAGTCGTTTTTTAAAATTCAGTTCATGTGTGTTCTAGTGCTTTTTTACGACAAAGCAGCTTGACAGAAAAACGCAGTGAGCTACCACAAAACTAACACTACAGTACGGGATGATAATAATCCTGAATCTTCATCTGAATCAAACGATTCGCTCCACGTGATCCGACTCGAGAAGTCCGAATCACGGTGCGACTCAGTGGTTCAACTGACTCGGTTTCAAAAAGCTCTCTTGATGCATTTTCCGTCGTATTATATAACGTTTCGTGACATGATATTTACTTGCCTAAAACGACTCGATCACGTTCGTTGTTAAGATCGCGCTAACATTAGGTTAGGCTATAATAATACATAAAATCTTACCTCTGGAGAGGACAACGGTTTCCGCACCCTGGCCGCAGTGTTTAATGTAAGTCTAATGAATCAATCAAGTGATTTTTCGTTCATGTTCTGCTTTCTTCCTCGTGTGTATTTAAACTCTGAAAATGACTAACGTTTAGATCGCGTTTAGTTAAAGAATCTCGATTCCCGGAGCCTGCCGTTTATTCATGTACATTTGTTTTTATTGTGTTTTAGAAAAACCCGCGGGTTGAAAGAGATAGAGACTGTGACAGGTGTGTGTGTGTGTGTGTGTGTGTGTGTGTGTGTGTGTGTGTGTGTGTGTGTGTGTGTGTCAGATCCCTTTTTAGGACTTGTGTTGATAAATCTTTAAATTAGTTTAGAAGGAGGAGAAGATTTTGGTCAATCCAGTCATCACTTCCTTAGTTACCGTCCCCATGGCTACAGACAACAAGCCGTGTCGCTTTCTGTCGGGATGTTTTGACCGCGGTGAAAAACACCGATCTCAGCCAAACACACATACTCTTGTTCCTCGTCTCCGGAGTATATATATATACATCACTAATCGTGCCGAATCCACGCGACACTCTCACCAGGGTTAGTTATTGGTCGACGGCGACTTTGGGAAAGTCTACAGTGAGGTTCGTTGGTTTTGGAGACATGAAGGAGTCGTCAGTCTGACAGACTCCGATTACTACCTACTCTTCATCAGATGCTCCTCTCAAACAGAGTAATTTGACTCAACATCTGAGGCTGTTTATTCATTTGCTGGCTTGTTTGCTGTTTCAAGTGAAAATGTCCTTTTCTATTTCCTGTCAGACTGTGGGCGGCCCCTGGCCTCAGTCAAAGGGCCCAGTGGGTGTTATCTGGAGGAGCAGGTGTTTCCGCTTCTCCTCCTGAATCTGGAGGCTCTGCTGAAAGAAACACAGAAGCACCGCTGCTTGGAAGTCACTGCTAAATTCAATTAAGTTATTATTTGTTATATAGTTCAATTATTAACACGCTCTACTTTTAAGTACTCTTATATCATGTACATTTTAAATACAGTTTAAACATTTGAGCGAGTTGCATGTTATAGTTTCTACACAAAAATGAAGCGGCACTTTAAACATAGATGTTTCTTGAGCTCTAAATCAGCGCATTAGAGTGATTTCTGAAGGATCTTGTGTCTCTGAACTGACTGGGGATGCAACTTCAGCAAGAAATGACATTTCACCACAGCAATATAAAGCGCTCATTTAAACCTGTAATACTATTTCACAATGTTACTGTATTTTATGAACACAACAGTATAGCAGATTTTGAAGAAAAATCGTAAAGTTGTCAAACTTTAGAAAGGTACTGTATAGACACGGTCCTCATCTATGCCAGGATTTTATAATATAACATCTTCGCAGTCATCTTTATTTCCCGTTGGATTGTCGATCCAGAGGAAACGGACAGCGTTTAACGGCTGTGACTTCCTCACTGAATGGCTTTACAAGTAAGAGAAATGTGACTCTGTTTATTGCTGTTCTTTGTGACTTTACGTACAGGTTAAGCGTTTCAAAATATGTTCTTTATTTTTTGCACTTGTCCATTAGTAAAAACCCTCGTTGGACAGAAGCGACGCCCACAAGTTTCCATGAGATTCCTTTGGTCCAGAACTGGCTGCTTGAACAGTAAGGTGATCATTCCTCAGAAGCGTGCTCCGGCTCACGCCTCTCTCCAGTTTTCTTTAACCTCTGAATATGATTTGTTGGCGTGACAGTATAAACGCTCTCTCTCTGTCAGTCCCAGGCCGCCCGCGTCCCATCTTCTCTACTTCTGACAGATGAGCAAGCTGCGCTGTTGATCCAGGCTTTCTGGAGGTACAAGGTAAGAAGAGTCGCGAGAGATGTTCGCCTGTGTGCTTCACGCTTCAGACAGGCAACGTCATTTTTCGGTAAAGGAGCTTAGTGAGCGCCCGATGCTCCCTAGTTTTTGGGATTTGTCAGGTAACGTTTCAGTGCACTCCTGATCAGTGGCCTTACTGGCGAACAAGGGAGCTGATTGAGGCGCAGTTGATTTTGCGGTTTAAAAGTGCTTGTCCAGTTATAATGTAGTAGAGTGGTGAATGCTAAATGATGCCGTCATAATGTTTTTTTTCAGATTCGTGCGCGTCCAGATGTGCAAGAGTTAAGGCAGTGGCAGAGAGACCTGCGGGAAAGAAAACTGTGACATCAACAAAACCGTTCAGGACTTCTGGGCCCGTCAGGAGAATCGAAAGTCGAAAACAAGCCACATGCTCTCTGGATTCATTCATTTCTAAATAAATCTACCACGAGAGATTATTTTAAAGCTATTGTTATTTGATTCAAGGAAATTTGTTACCCGTAAACATTTAAGATACAGTGGCCTAACATAAACTAAGGAATGTAAAGATAATCAGAGAAACATAACTTTTGTACCTAGATGAATGGTCATGTGATGTGTTTTTGGTTGTGTAGGGTAGTGGATATTGTTTCTTAAGTGCCCTAACTTAGCAAGCCAGAAGAGACAAGGAACCAAACCCCATCCATGACAGAATGGAGAAACTAGGCTATGTCAGATTGTAAAGAATTTGGTGTGTGCGACTCGTAGGGAACAAATATCCATTATGCCATGCTGAAGGGAATGATTACTTGATCTAGGCCTAGTACAAACTCTCAAATAAGGTTTGTTTACAGTAGCAAATCGACTCAAGTCCAAGATTTATGCGTCATTCTGCTGTGTGTACATGTAGTGGAATAAGAATGTCTCGTCTACACTGAGGAACACAGTGTTATATATTGAGTTAAAAACAATGCTAGAACTATATATAATTAGTATATCACCTGACTATACATATACATTTAAACAAATAGATTTTGTACAAAAAACTTTACATAAATACTATAAATGAAATGCAAAAAGAGAGATATTTTGAGGAAGCAAAACATATTACAAGATGATTTGTAAAACACACACATATTATTCAGCATGGCCTTTATCACTGTACAGAATACTACAAAATAGTATGATTTCTGCTTATCAAATTGTAGAGGTAACTCCATGTTCAGCTGCAAAATCCTATTCAGCTTCACGTACGCCTTCTGCTGTACTTTTCTCTGCACCTGGGTTGTGAATGGTTTGCACACCGAAACACATCATTAAAGAAACAAATCACCTAAAAATAAAAATTAAGTCCTATTTTACTCACCCCAAGCCATCCTAGGTATACATGACTTTCTTCTTTCAGACAAACACCTGGCTCTTCCAAGCTTAGTAAAGGCCAATAGCAGCTATTATTTTGAAGCTCTGTAAATCCGAATATATGTGCAAATACTCATAAAACTAACCAATATGCCTTCCAGGGTTATCAAGCATTATCCTCCGAAAGCAGATTGATGGGTTTCTGTAACAAAAAGTAAATGTTTCTAGTTTTAAAATTAAAACCCCATGCGTGTCCCAGAGAGTGAAGCTGGCCAGATTTGACATCTGGCTACGATCTATGACATATGAGGTAATCTGCATCATAGAGTTGAGTCAGAGGAGTCAGCCAAAACAACTCACTTAGGACACACATATTACTTCTGTTATTTAGACTAAAATTAGCAAAACTAGGAATATTTTTGTTACAACGCAGCACAAAGTGGATATATATGATTTCACAGAGCTTCGAAAAATAAAAGCTACTATCCTAACAGCATTAGGAAGCTTAGATGGAGCTAGGATAAATAAATCCAGTAACTACAGGCAAGATCCTCCAGCAAGTGAGTTATTAGATTCATCAAGGAGAAAAGATTTTACCTTCTTTCAAGTCAGAAATTAGATCGAGAGAACATGGGTATGAAGCTTTGCAAACAAGAACAACTTTGCAGGAAGTGTTGTTGCTCCAAATTTAGGATCTGAAAGAGTCACTTTCAGTGCAACTCTGCATTACAGCATTATCGGTACTAACAACCAACTCCCCAGCTTACACAGCTGAAACAAAGGACAAGTTCTCTTTCATTGGAGCGCATTCTGTATTTACATCAACATGCCCTAATGAGATAGTGTCTCACTTTGGAGTCCCAGTCTCGTGACAAAGTGTTGTAGCTATGTAGCAGTTATTTATGTGTGTGTAGCATTAGGCAGTGGGTTTGGCCTAGACATGCTCCTCCATGCGCCCAGGAGTTTGCAGGGAGGTAGTGGGCATCCACTTATTCAGATTTTTTGCTTCAGTTTCTGAAGTAGTTTGCTGCTGTCATAGTAAACACTCAAGTCATTCACCTTGAGTGAATAGAAACCTACTCACTGGAGATCTTGTTTTATACAGCACATTCAGTGGTGCTTTTGCTTGTAATTTTGTTGCCAATCAAACTTTGAACAGAAGTGGTTGTTAGACATTGGTCTGGCTCCAAAGTCACCTCCCATATGTCAGTATGTAAATGTGACATTTTATTTACTTTCTTCATGAAAAAGGGTTATATAGCTATTCGAGAAGTTCTGTGATGTTTCTCCAATATAAAGTCAACAATGTCCCATCAAATCAGCCGTAGTTTATGCTTGGTAACATTAATGCTAGAGTGGGCACTGCCCACAATTCCTGACCATCGTGCTTGGGAAAATGTGATGTCGGCAGGATGAACAAAAGTTATGCTGCCATCAGGGTCAGGTCATCACTAACATCTTCTTTACCATGAAACCACAGCATAAATTTTCCTGGAGACACCTAAGGTCAAGACACTGGCGCCAGCTGATTCTGACCACACACCAAGTGCAGTCTAATGTCAAGTGATTCAGATCATTCTGTTCTCCAGTAAGGTCCAAAACCCGCAGAGGAGACTAAATCACACCAAAAAAGAAGGCAGGCTTTAAATCAACACCAACAAGATATGTGAACAAGAGTTTCTTCAAGTGCTTGAGGGTATCCTTCCAATTAAACCAAACAGCAGTGCCAGTAAAAGATGGCAACATCTCAGGAATGCTTTGTGTTTTCTTCAGTAAGAACAACACAAATAATGATTATTGGCTCCAGCTTTGCTCCCACTTAGAGTCTGCCTCAGACTTTGGAAACATCAGAGGGGCAGATTTCGTTTGCATAGCATCCAATATCTGTTTGATGCCATCATACACCCCCTTGAAGTTCATTATAAGGAGAATAATACAAGACCAGGTCAAACAAATGAAGCTCTAGGCTCAACATTGCTAAAAAAAACTATATGCAAGAGAAAACAGCTGTAATTTTATGCTCCTAAAGCTGGGCTTCAGGCCAGTTTTTTGCATCATCATTCACACGCAGGTTGGGCATTGGGCCTGTTTTAGGATTCTCCTTTTTGAATTTTAGACATTCATCAATTAAAGTGATGGAAAAGAAGTGCTGTGCTGGTGGAAAAAACGCAAGAACATGCTACTGCGACAGTCAAACTTTCTTGCAGTTCCCCTACCATCAGCAGTAGCGAATGTGCCTGGAAGAGTTATAAAGAAAGGAGGACTGGATTAAAACTAGGGAAATATTTTCTAGTCAATTAGAAGCTATTCATTTAAGCCACCATTCGTTGATTAATTACTTAATTATATAATTGTTCCCGCATTTGGCAAGCTGATATATTGAAAGGTTATTTGCTCAAATCTAATTTTTGATTGTACACTGGTAGTCCTTGTACTGAATTATGACCTTTTGTTGTTTTGTTTGTTTTTCCAGTTTGGTCGGAGTTGGTTGAACTTGTTGATCGCTCTGACCAGAATGTGGAGGCTGGTGTGTCCATTGAGGTGGTTCCTCCTACACCTCAGAGCAGAGCCCTGAATACACCAGCTCCTCAGAGAACCTCAGAGAGAAAAGAGCTGCTCACGCCAAGCTTCTCTCCCCCACGCACCAGCGCTCTACATCAGGTCAACAACACAGCTGTAGAATGAAGCATTCCTGCTGTGGCTCTATTGCATAACCTGGTTTTGCTGAGTTGAATGCGTTCCTGGATCAACATCTCATTGACCCTGGGACAATACTGTGATTAACCAATCAGATTTCAAGAACCAGTTAATAGTTTTTGTGAAGCGTAGGTTTACAATCAGTGCTGGGTGCTTGTACATCAGTGTCATTCTTCTATCATTTACTTTTTAGGCATTACTCACGGGTAAGGTTAGGTTTAGGTGTAGAGATTTGGTCAAGACTAAATAGTTTGATTAAGATGTTGTTCCAGGGTCAACAAAATTTGTTGACCAAGGAACATGTTGAATTTTGTATGTCTCCCTAATTGGTTACACCCATTTCAGGTCTTGTAGTCTTGAGCTGATTCACATATATATTGCCAGAAAGTTGCTCTGCCCTCAATAAAAATAGAGGAATTCAATGTAGATTTAATCATAACAAAATGATTTAATATGTAAATTTTATATTATGCTTTGATATTAAATAAAAAAATAATAGTGTACTTAAAGGGATCCTACACCCAAAATAAAAATGATTTTTTTACTCACCTCATGTCCAAGATGGATAGCTTTTATATATAAAGAGTTTCATATATAAACACAAACATCCATCCATATGGTCATATAATAGTAGGTCTAGACCTGTAGTCAAGATAAAGTTACATCTCATAATCATGAAATCTATTAGTGAAAAGTTGGAGTCAAAAAAAGACTTACATTCATTTGAATACAAAAGAGCAAAACCACGGTCACTGGTTGTTGAGATTGTTTTATTCCATATATACTGTTTTTTTGGAAATCGTTCTAAACATAGACATGCTGCATCACTGCACAGCTCCAGATGATCGAATCTGAGGGCAAGGCGCAAGAGGTGAACGATGTGAAGAACTTTAGAAACAGAAATTCAGTAGTATGGAAGATTTCAGGAAACAGGCGTTATGTGCATATCTCACTACCTGTTTTCTTTATGAACATATGTAACCAGCTGTCACACTGACATTGCAGTTTCTTTATTTTCAGTCGTAGCCAGAAGAAATACAGTACTGAGTTATTTTCTGACTGTCATGTTAGCCTTACAAACGTGTCATGTGCATGTATATACACACACATATGAGAGCTGGCCAAACAACACAAACAACAAACAATATATTAATATAAAAACAATACACAACAGGACCTTTCCTTCACACAGTACCTTCAGGAAGTCTCTTAATACCTGTGTAGTGGGACAGAAACAAGCCTTATGCAAACATAGGTACAAATATGTCATCAATACATTTACAAGTGAGCTTCTGCATTGTACTCTAGGTTAATAGTTACCTTCAAATACTGTCTGTACCACCAAAAACATGTTAGTGTTCAGGTAGGTAACTTTTAAACGGTGTAAATAGTTATTTTCTCCCTACTGCTCCTGGGACAGCGGTTGACATAAAAGTGACCACAGGAGGGCGTTCGTGGTAGTCGTGCTACAGCACCCTTGGAGCAGTTCTGAGGATGCAACATGTAAAGTACTTGCATTGCGTTCTGAACTGCATGATACAGCAAGCGCAACAGCATGGCGTCTTTCGCATAGCTGTACGTGGAGTACAAATCCGCTAAGACCTTGAGGAACCTGGGATGAGGAGACATCCTTATGGAAAAAACTGTCCAACTATCCCAGTTTGGGTATAAACCTACATTTTTAGGTAGCATTCACTTCAACTAGAAGCTAGTAGATGCTTTAAAAGGGTCATGACCACGGGGTCGATTTTTATATAAAAAGAGTTTCACAACTCATTCTCATCTTCATGGACCACCAGTAGCAATTTTTGAGTGTAAGATTGGACAAGCGAATAAGAGTTGAAATGAGAAATTTTTGCTAGTTAGCATTTTGTTCATTAAGCATTCTCAAAACATATCCTAGTGGATCCTCGAAATGCTCTGCTTGTAAATTTTTCTCCTTATTAAATGTCATTAACGTAAAACTTCACTAATCCACCATAATGTAGAGCAGCGAGCTGCAAGAACAGCCACATTATCAAAACCTGCAATACTTGGACGTGGAACGGTGGCAGCGCCCGCGTCGGGGTCTGAGCAGGCGTGCACAGTTTTTACAAATCACGAGTGCGGTATTGGACTTAGCTTATGCACACTCGATCAATGCGTTATAAATAAGCGTAGACAGGCTGCTGTCTCATGCTGTTCAATAGATTTTCCTCTAGAAGTCGACTCACAGTAAAGTAAACACACCTGAACGTGGTGGGGTCTTCAGGATCATGTAGGTGTTTTGAGGACAGTGGCTCTCAGGGCAGGACTGGAGCGATATATGTCGAATGGCTGCTGAAGAAGATGCATCCATCGAGCATGCAAAAATTAGCCGGAATCTGAGCAAAATGAAGCGTAGTATGTCATGACCTCTTTAAAGATCAATTTCACAGTTCTTCTAACCACGTATTATTGCTTGAAACTCGCATATTAAGTGCTATTTGACTTTTAGAAATGTCTTACTGTTTCTTTTACCGTAATTGTACTTTAAGAAAGCATTGTTTAATGTTTTTAGACTTTTGTTCTTTAGATTTAAATACACACATATTTGAGTTTTGCTAAGTAACTATTCAGCTCTAACCCTGTAGTTTGGTTATTGAGGGTTTAAAACCGTTCAGGATTTCTACCAATAATACTGTAAGAACCCAAGACCAAATCTATACTTGTCTCACGGTGATCAGTAACTCCTGGTGTGCAAAGGTAAGACACACATGGGGTTGGGTTCAGAAATCCATCGTTAATTGAAGTAAACTCGATTGATTGATGATGTGTAATTTACATCTTTGCATTCTCCAGAGAATAACTGTGTGCGTCGGCATATTATTTGCCTTTTTAGTATCTCATTACAACCAGGGGGAGGAGAATTGGGAATCGAACTCTAAATTGGAACGAAATCAACCAAATGTTCACACTTGGTTTGGAAAACAGCCTAATAGTGAACTGTAATATAGTATATATTTGTGTGTGATGTGGTTTAGGACTCTGCATGCATAACTATAAAGGAAATCATAGTTATTCTCACCACCCCCCCACGTCCCTTTCAGATAGTTACAGCACAGTGTAAGGCAAACATCAACGACAAAACACTTTCAGAACACGCCGTCACTCTCATAGGGAAAACAGACACCCCGTCTAAAATAAACCAGACCAGACCCTCTTACAGTTCTCCGGTTTACGTAGCCATCTACATACTGCAGTCGTCACTCTTTTGAGTGCCCAAAAATCACCCTCACAGCAAAATATCTTCATCTCTTTTTGTACATAAAAAATAAAAATATATGCGAATGAAGTAAATTTAATACAACTCAATTGTTTAATTCAAACTTCTGGATTACTTTGCTGTTCTTTCCATTTTGAATCTTAAACTCTGGACCCCCATTGACTAAACAATAATGTAGCCTGCTCAGGGCTCTAATGTTAGTTAGATGAAAAATGTTAACAGCACAATGTATTAAAAAGTTAACAAAACAAAATAAGCCTATCAACAGTGATAGTTATCCAAGCACAGTAACTCGTGTGAGGAACATTTCTTCCACATTGGGAGTTATCACTCCTAAAACTTACAGTGTGTATGGCCATTTACAAAACCTGATGACGGACCTACCTCGTCCTCACTTCATCGCCAGTTATTTCCATAGGATCTGAAGTTTAACTATTAAACAGAGCCGGGCTCAAAACTGATTCAATATTTACGCTTGCAGCTCCAGTGGCGAAATGCAAAAACAATTTGATGTATAAAAATACAGCCCATTTGCAATAAGATGTCGTATATAGAATCAAGTGAGATTTGAGCTAAAGTCCATAGAAGAGCCGCTGGAAGTTTGTCACAGCATGTTGCAAGGGGATCGGGGCTACAGTTGCTGCATACGCCAGTCATTCACGCACCGACAACTCACGAAATAAAAAAATATTATGACCAGAAAAATCCAAGTACTGTATCCAGTTATCACCAGAATGATCAAAATGTGCATGTTTTACTGCACAATCACTACACGCAGTACAGGCCGGATCCGTCGCTTCTTCGTATAACGTACGGACTAGCGTGAATCTAACAAACCAGAAGCGAGATAAATATTCAGGAAGCGGATATCCGAAACAGCCATGAAATTAAAATACTGTTATTGGAATGAAAAGCTGATTTAATGTGAAACTGCATCAATACTTTTACCAATTACACTAACTCGAAATCACTACAGCTATTGATGGAGTGCGAAGAGTTTGTCGGGTTTAACATCCTTCTATCATGCTTGTCAAATTACGCTCTCTCTCACTCCACACACACACACACACACACACACACATACACCATCATCCAGGTCCTTTATTTTAGTCTCACTGGAGTACTGGCGGCTTTTAATGTTGTTCTAACTGTAAGTCCGCATTCGCCGGAGATTTTGTTTTCTTTTACAGTCCCTTTTCCATTCACCCTTCTCCCAGACTCCTTTACCGGCACACCTTCCTGTGTATGTAGGAAGTGCGGATGGAGCCTGTGACAATAAGAAACAAAATGATCAATTAGATGCAGCCAGGTTTACAGACAGACATTTCATATATACATGCACCTGGCGAAAACTTGGAAATGTAGACTTTTTCAGCAGTCGGGCAGCAGTTTCCCCCATCAACAATATTTAATGACTCTTTAAAGATTTAGGTAAGAAATGGGTAGATATCATTAAGCTAAAAAAAGCCTGTATCTCTCAGTTACAAGTTTAAAAACTACTAGGAAGCGTCTCATGAGGTTCATACAGCAGATACTTGAAGTTACGCCTCCTCTACAGGATTTGGTATATACCATCCCAAAAATACAAGAGCACATCAGAGTGTTAACTAACTCTGGTGCAGTTGTTGGAGTATCTCTCTCAATAATGTACTTCTGCCTGGCCTAGCCTTGGCCTTATCAATATCCTGTTAGGTAGCCTTATAAAGATTTCAAAAAAGGATGCATACAGCAATGTTTTACTGCATCTTAGCATGACAATTTGTCTTTGGCATTGTGACAATGATTTGACTAAAGCGGGTGAGGGAATTCATTGATCAGCTCTTCTCTCTAGATAATCCTTTAAAGTCACTTCCTACAGAGGAAGAGCTGATCAATGTACCTAAAATGGCACAATAGATTCTGGCTCAGGCTCAGGCTTCATAAAATCACTGCAAACAGGGACAAAGTAATGGACACCTTCCCAAAATAAAGACCTGGTTGAAGACATTTAATACTTCCCCCAATCGTTTGCTATGCTGGTACAAAAATGCTGCCCAGAAGGCATTGGTGAGAATATCCCAATTCAGTTCACGTTTTGTTCTCATCAGATGTTGTCAGTGGTTAACTGTTTGATGCAATTATTTTAATCCAGTTAGCTGTGTTTGAATCTGTTTAGACTCATTCATTGCAGACTTTAAGTCTTACCACACTGTGCCATTCTTACTTCTACAGCCAATTTAAATTAATAATCCAATTTTGTTTTTCCCAAAATGATTTTAATACAGTTGCCTCTGTGGTAGTTGGTAAAGTCAGTTTAGCTTTTAAATTAGATTAGCCGTTCTTTACACAGAAATGTTGCTGTTGTTTGGATAAATGTTAATTCAGCTTTTGACAGGCTTTGGCTGCAGCGTGCATTGTTGGCAGGTTTTGTTCTGTTTATAGTTAGGTCAAGGCAGGAAAACAATTTACTCCTCCCACCAAAGAGACATTACTCTTCTCCATATTACATTAGTCCAGCAAATATTTCTGGGAAAATACCATTTGTGCACTGGGGAAATGGATCTGGCCAATAGTTTGTAAAATCGTGGTATGTTAAAAACTCGAATCTCATCTTTTCCAAATATAATTTCAAAAGTGCCCTGTACAAACCACCAAAGTGCATGACACACATTCCTATAATACACTAACAAAAATGAATAAAAGCAAAATTATTCTTAGGAGGTGATAAATTAACTTTTTTAAAAATCTGGTTTAAAGATCCTTTTTAACAATTTTAATGCACCAACCTGTGTAGATAAAATGCCTTAAAAAGAATTCATATTAACACTCTTGTGTCAAACATAGTCACATAGTAGGTTCACAACAACTGTTAATGTATCTAAGCATTGCTTTTATGAGTTAATTTGACTAGAATATAGTTGGCAATTTCATTTCATGAATTGAGCCATGAATCAAACATGTTTTGCATTTTGAACCATATTCCCCTTTTTAGTCAGTCACTTTACGACATTTAAACATTAAAACACTTAATTTAGAGGTCTCAGTTACAGTAGGAGCCCCTCTCAGCACTGCAAGCAATAGCCAATGACAATTGGAGAGTAGAATGCATGTCATAGCTGAAGAGTTTGCGGCTCTCATTTGTATTATAGAGCTCCTCTTGAATTCTGCAGTCCTTTTCCTCTTTGCCAGCCCTCACAGTCTGCACTTACCTTTGGAGTTCTTGGTCAAAGTTGCCAATCCATTCCATGAAAAGAACCAGTGGTTCATTCTGACTTCCCTAATGGGAATAAGGCCAATCACAGCATAAAGATCACAGTCCTCTTGGCGAAGGATGTAATGAACGGATTAGCGGGGGGCAAAACTCTGCGCACGGTGACCTTCCATGATCAGGGTTACAAACCCTGTAATAGAGCCTGTCCCTCAAACCGAAGGATGAAATTTGGGTTTACAACCCTTATATCATTGTACCCAATAAAGTGGTGGGTTACAAGCAATACTGGATCGGTGTGCATTAAATCGGCCTTCACAGGCTCATTTAGAGATTTTGCACACACCTGCTTACATTCAAATTGCACAAATCCATAAAAAACACAGTGCACCAAATACTAAATACACAAATCCATTTTAAAGATTGTATTTACTCATCAGCTAGAAAAATAGTTTGTCACCGTGAACAAAGAATGACTTGATTGCGAAGGTGAGTCCTATGTAATCCTATGACCTCCTCTGAGACAGCAGGAACTATGAAGGTCCTCCAATGTTGGGAGAGGACACCTAATGATTTTTCTCTGAGAGTCCTGATACCTCTGAAGGTCTTTTTATGTGCCATGGTGAAACTGAAACCACACAAGAAGGCAGTAAGTAGAGAATACACCAAGAAGGATACAAGAAGACTATAGGCAATGCTATTCTTTCTGAGAACCCTCAAAGTAGAGTCTATGCTGTCCTTTGTTCACTATTTCAGTGTTCTACTTTACAGGTCAAGTCCATCTCAATGCAGACTCCCGAAAACAGAACATTCTTTCATGCGTTGGTACACCAAGATTGGTTTACAGCAATCAACCTCAAGGATGGCTTTAGCTTTAACATTTCAGTCAGCAGGGGCTTAGGGCCAAATGGGAAGAGCAAGATCTCCCTTATGCAGAGCATCTCTTTTCAGAGTATGGAGCTAGACTCATTCATCATGACAATATGTCTCATAAACAAGCATACCCAATCAGTGATGAACTGCCTGTATTAGTTTAGGGAATACAGCCAGTTCTTCTGAAAAGTTTTAGAGGCCATATGGAATCTTTTGTAATTGTATCAGACAGGGCAGCCCGCATACAATTAATGCTTCAGCACTGGCTGTACAATGAAGTCCCAAATTGACCTAGGCCTTTTGACCTAGGATTTAGACTTTCAGTTTTCTAAAGAGCTGGTGTGCTCCTTGAGCAAGTATTTAGAACACACTGTAACAACAAATGCCTCCAGGGCCAGGCTGGAGGTATTATATGCAACAGGCACACAGGATTTCAGGCCTTTGGCTTTTGCATGTTGCAACTCATTCACCATCTATATCCCTTTGCAGTCAGATGTAGCTCAAATTGCCATGACGTTCATGTTTGGCAGGAGCTCAATTATACAGCCTTTATACTTTCAAGCCTAACCTTGACAAGACCTGGATCCTCTACCTCCAGTGGTGATTGCAGGGCTCCTAAGTGAGATAGTTAACAAGTGCAGCTTCTCTTAGTAAGCGCCATTTTGACTGTCACATTTGATTTTCAAACCTGGTATCACTCTTGGAAGGAGCCTCTCTTCTCTTTTTCCAAGGCTTAGGTAGGCTGACATTATTAGTGTCACATCTTTAGATGTTCTGGCTAACTTGTTGTCTGCTTTAGAAGTCAATAGTAGTAAGCCCATCTCCAAACAGAGCTTAGCCCTAGTTGCCATTGCCATACCAGGCCACGAGGAAGGAGGTGAGAGCTCTCTCATGTGTTGCCTCTGAGATGTCGGATCATAGTGCCTTTTAAGCAGACATCTTCAGAGATCTTAGGACACCTATGCATGGCAGAGATTCTAAAATCTCATGTGTGTAACCAGTCTTCCTAACATGTGCTGAGTATGAACAGGTAGAATTCAAAGGAGGACTGTCTCAGTGTCTTGCTTGTGGTGTCATTCCTCCAGCTAGATGCATTCTCATATTTTGTTCCAGTATGTTGCCCATCTGGTAAAAAACCTAGTCAAGTTCCTCTGGCAAAAGGTGGCATTCAAAGGTCTCTACATCAGTTCTGGCACACACTTTCCATAAAGGACCCCTAATGTCAGTGTTGAAGTAACTGACTAAATGTGAAACATGGATGAGTTATAAAACTTGCATTCTATGAATGAGGAACAGAGATGTTATATCGCTCATGCCACAACCCTGAACTTAGAAGTACAGAATGCCAGGATGCTTTCTGGCTCCTCAGCACAGAGAGTGTATGTACAGGAGGAGCTCGGCATGCAGGTGTCGTCGCCATTTTCTTGTAGTGCTCAAGAGGTGATTGGGCTCATAAGTGAGGTGGCTAATGTCAGCCCTACCTAAGCCTTGGAAAAAGAGAACAGAGCTCCTCGGGAGCGTGCCTGGATTGAAAATCAAATGTGGGACAGCCAAAATGGTGCTACTGAAGCTCACTTGGTTTCCTGTTGCATTCCTGTTTTAGATTCAAAAGCCTGAGATGTGCACTGCCTGCTGCAATACACACTCGCTCTACACTGACAAAAGTTCACAATGGAGGCAGACTAGGAATTTTAACCACAGCGTGTTATAGTTGTTTGAACCATAAAAAAATGCAAATTTTAACTGTTGACATCTGAAGCGCAGCAGCACCGTTGAAACAGAATCAGCTATCTAGTGACTGTCACATGGTCAAATGTTTTGAAGACCAAAACACCGATCAGTTGCATCTAACAGCAGCGAAACATAAAAAGTGATTTGCATTGCAAGCTTCAGACTTGAACACCTTCCCATAGAAACAGACTGCGCCGAAACAGACTGCACCCATGTACAACGCCAGAAAAAAGCTGTGCTACTCTATAAAACTAGCTTTCCTGTACATGTCAAGAACTTCTGTTTGAAGACAAAGAATGACACACTGACAAAAAGCCATTGTGTTCAAACTTGACAAAGACAAACTCTAGATATTGTGTTTCATTGACTCAGATTGATAAATTATCAAACGATAAGCAAATAAGTTTCTGAAAAAGAGAGTAAACCAGAGAGATAAAGCATCCTTCTGAAGAACAAACTGGAATATCTGGCTGAGTGTTGCTTTGGAACATTCATTTGAGTTACATGTAACTGAGAAATTTGAAAGAGCTACACAACCCAATTATTTATATGTAAAGTATAGTCACATATCAAAATATATGTAGTCCATGATATTTTTCCTCCCAGAGAGATTATACTGTAAGACCTGTTGCTTAAATTAACAAAGCTGATGTCTGAAGGTTTGTGATGAGTCAGGTTATGATAAAACCAATACATAGATTAACCTATTTGTTTCAGTCCTAGTCCCAATAGACAGAAAAAATAAATCTAATATGCTGTTTTGACAAAGAGGTTGTTCAATCTTTGAGTAATCCTTTACTGAAACTTGTCAGTTGTAATGAAGCTAAAAATAAAAAGGTTTTCTACATATATATATAGTTATGTACTCACTGCTCCTCCATTTAGTATCATGGTCATCTCCAGTCGGTTGGTAGACGTTGCTTCTGAAAGGTGCACTTTCAGGTCTGGCTCCTGTGTTGCCGTTATGATGGCTACCACTTCTCAATCTACAACAACAAGGTATGGATGTTAGGATCTGCTTAATGTATATTAAATTATATATTCATCTTTGTGCCTGGTTAATACCTGCAGCATTTTCATCAAAGCGCATATCCTGGTTTCTTCACAGAGCTGCACTTGTGAAAGTGGGATGTCATATCAAGGCTACCAGCCTCTCTCATGCATGGAAGAATTCTGAGATGTCAAATAGTCTGGAGCTGAGGCTGAGGTGGTGCTTGAAGACAGGCATGGGCTTCAGGAGCAGCATGGCTGTAATAACAACCAGCCCTGTGCTACCAGGGCTACAGCCAATGCTGGATCATCCCAGTCCGGGCATTTCAAGTACTTTATTTCCATAGGCGTAAAACTGGCTTGACCACACAGGAGAATGGACAGCAAGCAGGAGACTGAAGCCACACAACATTACGGTGCCATTGTCGTGCAGCCACTGGCAGCTAATGTTGTTGCAGTTACTAGGGCAGACAGCAGGCGCAACCACATAGGCACAGAAGCTAGTGCAAAGTCCAGTGCGCTGATACTGCATGAAGCGAGGTTACCCTCCGCGGCACTGTTAAAGCCACTCTGCAGCAATATCACCTTGTGCCGTTAACCCTAGAAGCCCGGAGTCAACGAGTTACCACCTGAGCTCTGAGTTCGCCACCATTACTGCAAATCCTAAAGCCCTGTGCTAACATGCAGAGCAAGCAGAGTGAAAAACAAACCCCAGAGGCACGTCATTACCACACAAATGCTCTTCGTTATGCTCAATGGGTATATAAGCTAAGCCCAAACAGCTATGTGCCCATTAACAGTAGAGAATGGGTCGATGCCACTTCGCTTTGGTGCCTCAGTCACAGTGCAGGCGACACAATAACACTAGCAGCAGTAAAACTGGCAGCTAACACCAGCGCTTCTTCCTCCACCACCACGCCCCATATAGCATCCAGGTCACATAAGAGAGTGTATGGTCTTGGAGGTCCAAATCTGCGACCAAATGGGACTGTGAAGCCTCATCTTAGGATTAGCTCCACCCAGCCCAGTGAGCAGCAGAGACATGACGCCAGTTAATGACATCAGAAAGAGAAAGCGAGAATGAGTTAGTCTTAGACTTTGTACAATTTAGTTTTAATGGGTGTATTTCACACTTGTCGTATTTGGTTCGATGTTTGCATTACAAACCTGGTGCACAGCAAACAGAGTGGACTGAGACCTTGCTAGAAGGTAGGACAAAATATATTCTTCATTTCAACCCAGCAAATCAGGTTGTAGATGTAACTTAATGTTCATGGGTTCGCCAGTGGAAACACTAAGTGGACCAGGACCAAATGTATCATTTTCCTCTTTGGTCCAGACCAAATTAACAAGCTTGAACTACAAATGTAGACACACCCTAGTGATGAGTTTTCATAATACACTTTTTGCATCACCTACGTTTCTCCAAACTGTTTGAAATGATTAAATTTCAAGAACATCCTTTCTGTAAGCCCACTCTGCTATGATTCATCAGATAAACGGATTGTGATTAGTCTATTGCTGTAAATGTATTATATCCAACAATGCAAATCTGCTTTCATGCTGCGAAAATACTTCACCACAAAACCATAAAGGATTTTGAAGGCAGACAAAGTAAACATTACTTGGGAAGTCAGCAATGAAGACGTAAGTGGAAATGACATTACAGACGACTACAGTTTAAACTTTCTTTTAGGAGACATTAACTATTTATGCGTGCACATTGATTTATAAACTTTCCAAATTTTTATTCATAAACACCTATATTACACATTGCATGAAAGTTATAAAACAAATTTAGCCAACTCTCAGGTCATTTTTAATGGGATGTATGAAGCCATTTGAGTCTTTAATCCACAATAAGCTCTTAAGGAAATACAATTTTTATACCCCAAGGAAAAATATAAATTTCTATAAACCTTCTATCATTTTATTATATTTTGTTTATTATAATATTTAATTTGTCAGTTATTCGTGCATGGTCTCTTACAAAATAATTATTTTCCATAAAGCAGCCTGAGAAATGCCAATGATTCACATTTGTTATTAATAACAGCTGAGTTATATTTCTAAAGGGTGCTTCACAGTGTTAGCTCCATCTCTGAAAATACTAACAATAATTAAATCCAAGATTAGGGAATACACTATTAATAAAATGCCAATATATACATGCTACATATCTATCACAAATTAGATGTTATTTTTAATTTAACATTGAAATAATATTTTATATTTGAATCACTAGTTAAACGACTATGATCACAAACATGGCACAGAGGTATGTATAAGTACTTTAAAGTCCATGTGCGTGTGTTTTAGTTCAGTTCAGTGTTTGAATCTGGATACTGGTGTTTTGTCTTTTGTGGTAGAGGCATGGGTAGAGGGTTCTTTGCCACAGTTTCACGTCCTTTCACATCCTGTTGTGTTTTGTTTGAGCAACAGGGCCCTTTGTCCTCGTTTCACCTGACCATGTGCTGTTGTCTGTATTCATTTGTATTAAAATCTAGTCTTGTGCGTTTTTATTTGAACATGGCTTGTTTTTAGGTTTAACTATGGCATAGGGTGAAGAAAATAAAATATTTTAAGCGGTTTTTAAGTCAAAACGTCTAATCAAATGAACTAATGGAGCTGGTTATTTAGTCAGGTAAATTATAGATAAATTCTGCTCACATCATTAATGTGCAATATTTGCTAATATTTATAATTCGGCATCGTCAGTAATTCATAAGTCTATGCTAGCAGCATATCAAAATAAACAGTACACCTAAAGGAGTTAGTCTTGTATTAAACACCCAGGCTGAATGGGCCCCATTCCAGTCATGTATCACCTCATTAATGTATAGCGGCTTGGACAAGAAGTGATGATGAAGGAAAACAGGTGGGGAGCTGTTTAGGTGCAGGCAGTCTTGCACTGACAAATGTATCATGAAGACAAGTACAAATGAGTTGCTTTGGCAACTTCTAATATGAAAAGATTGTAGAAAAATTAGATTTCTCAATTCCCGACCCCTCTAGATAAAGATATTATACTCAAACATACTTTTATATTTTCTTTGGGTGACTGTATGCATACTACAGTAAACTATGTATTTACTTTGTATACTAAAAATGGGAGCCAGTTTAGTTTCAAATAGTATTGAAACGATACAGATACTGAGCTTCTAGTTTGTTTACATTAGCACGGATGGCAAACAAATCAAATGGCTAACAACTACTTAAATGACCATTGTGGTCATCATTATCTTACACCGTCTTAGAACTATCCTATTTCAAGAAACATCCAATGATTTGTTCACAAGGTCTTGATTTTGCTCAAAAGTCTTGATTTGATCCATGCCAAGGCAAACCTTCTAGTCCTGAGTATTGGTGTTTGCGATGTAGGATTCTAGCATGGCTTTGATCCCTGTATTTACATTTGGAGCTGGATGTTGCATGATACGGTTAACGCTTCCTGATAACATTGTGTTATTTGTTTACCCCAGGCTGAGATGATGATATTTTGAATCTTGTTTTCTGGAATGATGCGACTTCTGCCCTGCCGTCTAGTCTAAATCTTATTAAGCGTTCCACAAAGCTTGTTCATTTACCACGTTGCTGTGATCTTGGTACTGCGTCAGTGAAGAGTTCCTGGGGTTTCGAGATCGTAGTCAGTCTATTATGCATACATGACGATGCATGCATGCCTCTGTTTCTACAGTTGTTGTAATCCACAAGCCATGGCAAAATGGTTCGGTTTGCTACACACTTCCTATACTGCTTCCCCACGGCTGAGCATTTATCCATGTCTCTGTGCACCTGCATATAGAGCTTGCACGTTGGCTGAGCACAACATGAGATAGTATGTCTGCACACATTTCTACTGTATAGAACATGCTATTGTGTGTATTATGCTAGCAAAAGTATGTATGGCCAGTGCTCAATTTCAGAGACGCAGCCTTTGTGACCATACCTTGCAGGGGTGTCCGCTCCTGCTCCTGAGGGCCAACATTACGACAGTTTAAACCAACGAGTCCTAAGCGTTTCGCGAAAGTCTGAAGACGCCAATTACTTTGGTTCAGGTAGGCTTTATGGATTTTGAGCTAAGAAAGATTCTCTCGAGCAGTGATCTCTAGAAACAGTTTTAGTTAGAAATGTTTTTCCACTACAGGAATTCTGGCATTACATCTACTTAGCTTACGTCTCTTTTTATTTATGTATTAGACTCACACATAGTCTTTGCAAAGACTTTAATAAACTACAGCTTTGTAGCTTTTTGCGTATATATTCTAATCAATTATAGTCAGTTTATTATCATTATAGTTAATTATCAGCTACCAGAACTAACTGCTGCAGAATTAATATTGCAATCTTCATCCAGTAAGCGGATGCATGAGTTTATTAGCAGACTAAATCTGTATGTTATCACATGCACATGTAGGCGGTTCCAGTTAAAACATCTTATTATGGGCTCTGATACGATGCGTCCTGTACATGCATAGCCACGTTTCCATTACAGGTTTAAACAATACTTTGGTGATATTTTATAAATGTTAGTGTAAAAAAAAAGTTACCCAATGTCATGCAGTACATGATCATGACTTTTACATCGCCATGTGACCTCTAACTGCGGAAAACTCACTTTGGCTCTTTTTCGAATTGCCACCTCATGCAGCGTCTTCCTTTTCCGCAGCGTATGGGAGTTTTAGCTAAATTAAGTATTTTCCAAATTGCCGGTTTTTTGTTGAGCAGTCGAAGAATGTATGAAATCTGGCTATTGAAGCGTCGTCAAGTGAAGTTTAGCCGCAAGTCACCAAGAGCTTCGTCTTGTGGTTTAGAGATGCTCGAAGAGAGATTATGATGAGGTTGCGATGATGAAGATCTTTAGCATCTTTGTCGACTCTCGCTCTCTGGGCAAAATGTTGCTGGGACCTAACCAGTGGCCAACAGTGGACTTTGGCACACAGAGTTCATGGCTATGAAACTGGCTTGTCGAATCACGAGCTGTGCGTTTGAGCCAGTCTCTCCTTCACTACAGCTCATGGCTTGCTGGCAGATTTAAGTGCCACTAAACTGTGATTAGCGTGGCGTGTTCTAATGAAGTCATGATGATGTGCGTATAGCCCGATGTCGTGAAATTAAAGAGGATCATTACCGCAGATTGGAGTTACATTAATTAACGATTGAGTCATTAAATATGCATTGCACATGTGGATTATGACACCAGATGGTTCAAAAAAATGGCACTACAGTTTACTTCACAGCTAAATCAATTTGATCGAATACGTCTATAATTAAAAAATACCTTTCGAGAATATTCATTTAACTGATTATTCACTATATGAATTAATACGTTTTTGTTCTTTATTGAAGGTTCATCTTTCTAAAGTGATCTTGTGTGCATGTATCTGAGAAATAACTTTAGCATAATGCCTTCATGAGTTCATTTGAACTAAGACAGAATATAATTCTTAGCACCACCTTAGTATAAAGAGATATAATCAGTGGTAGTTGCCTTGAAAATGATAGTCTAAGAGATGGACCCTGTACAGACAATAAAAGGTATATTATTAGTATTCCCATATCATGTTACAAACACGTGGCAGGACTTACAAACCATGTGTTTCACGGTATCGGTTGTCTATTACTGTTAGCATTGGAGATGGGAGAGTATTTGTGTGTTGATGCTATGTTTGTGTGAGACGGCTCAAGCGCCGTTATTTATAGTGCACACATGCTCAGTGTTTTATTAATAACCTGTAACAATATACAGCAGTAGGCAAAACAAACGTCTTTTTTTAGAATGACTTTCTAGTAGACCTCCATGAAAAACCTTACTTATAATGTGTTTAAAGAGACAGAATAAATTATACCGAATAATATCACGGTTCGGTCGATGACTGAATTAGCAGAAACTCCTTCAGTTTATTTATTAGTAATTATTAAGTACCATTTAAAAAGACTGCTGTTATTTACAGTAAAAAACCTTGTGTACTTATTGTGTGCTTTTAAGTTCTCCTTTATAAGGTAAAAAACACTACATTTTCTAGCGCCCCTAAACATTTTCAACGAAAGAGCCGTGCGCTCATCCTGATAAAGTAGAATCCCTTTTCGAATTAGAATTCTGTGGTGCAGCTCCTGGGACTCTTTCTGCAATTATGCTGGCCTTTCCTTAAGGGGCCCGGTTGTCAAAACACATGACCACTTTAAAATGTCTTCCGTGATTTAAAGCAACAATAACAAACTAGTGGCCTTGCATCCAAAGCAAATGGAGCCATTTTCAATCACTACATAAGATACACTCAATGAATTGCCGGTTGAATTTCTTTCAAATTCACGTTGCAAAAGCATTTGTTGAAAGAGCCAGCTGTACTGGACCTGACAGTAGCCACATCACAAATCTTAACTGTTTTATAATGCTCTGTCTGTACGAGGATGTTTTCTTAACACACATGCAAAAGCGAGGGTGTTATTTCTATCTCCCTTGCGGTGGCATTAGCTAGCTATAACAGTGTTGTTAAATTAAAAATTATGAGTTATCATCCATAGATGTGTCAATTTTGAACAAAGAAAGTTGTTTTTGGAGAATTTACACCAGCTACGCTTCCAATGTTATTCCCCTTTTAGCCAGCGATCTTTATAATCAGTAAATGTTTGATGACTTATTTAATCTAGTTGACTTCTTTTCTCTTTTTAAGGTCAGCTGATCTTAAAAAAGCCAACTAAACTATCATTAAAACAACTAAGCAGCAGTCGATCCGTTTCCAAGCAGAATCTTTGCATCTCGCTCGTGCTAAGAAGATCTGACCACACTTGAGAGCAAGCGGCTTTAAGTTGAACTCTGCGAGTTTTTTCTTTTTTTCATGTCATTCCACACGTGTGGAAAAAGGAAAGCTGATGTCATGCAGTAATTGTGCAGTGGTGCCATGGTAACAGTAAGAGGCAGAAAAGAGATGTGAAGTGTTCGCCCATCCTCGCTCTTCAAACATTTGCATAGCCAATGCTTGATATTTCCACCACTTCTGACTTATGGCCCGAGGTTACGAAAGCGTTCAGACAAGGCAAGCAGCTAGTGCTGCAGCCAAAAAGCATGTTACAGTACAATAAAAGAAAAAACGCCTTGCATTTTCAGAGGTAAAAAGGCCTCCTGCAGCGAGGCCCATCACATTTATTAATTGCTTGTTACTATTTTGTGTGGCGTCCTGGCAGCCCACTTTTTACATTTATTACCGTGGCCGTCATAAATATATAAGGCATGCCCAGAGAAACAGAGAGAAAGAGCTCGTTCAGCTGCCCAGTGTAAATAAGCGTGGTCCGGGAGCGTGGGCGTCACGCCCAGCCCTCTCCCCATCTGCTCCCACTCTTTTGTGCTGCTCCACAGCCAGCTCTTATAACAAGGATCCGCTCTCACCAGCGGATTCTACTGCGCCTGGCTCCGGGAAAACCACAAACCTGCGCCTCTACGACGACCGACAAAACTGGCCTGACATATCGATTGAAAGCGTCAATTATTAAGAATCCGAGCAGCTTAAAATGCACAGAATTATTCCTGGTGGTCACGAAAACATCGACCGATCGAGAATGAATCTGGCCATTGTTTAAAGTCACTGTGATTATGACCCAACTGAAACACGTGACAGCTGATTTAAAGCTTCGTTTGAGAAAAACGCCAGCGATGAATTCAGGCCAGTAGGTGGCGCTTATGAATCGCATCGATGCAGTGTTTCCCAAAGCCAAGATTCTACATAGGTCAACACTGAAACAGTTCCTTACATTATAAACCCCACCTCTGATTCTTTCCTCTGATCGTCGTGAATAGTAATGCTGCTTTCTCAGCTTCTTCCCGTGTACACAGTTCTTCGAAAAGGTTTCCACTCAAATTGCATTTCGAAATCGTTGCTGCAAGTCGAAACCTTTAGTTTACTACTGAATTTGACTTTGCCCTATTAAAGCAACTCCTTTATTTTGAAACCCAATTCTCGCTATTAACAAACCATCCATTCACGACTTTTTACCCATTAACTCTTTGCTTATTAATAGATCAGTAAGGTATTTATTAGGTTTATGGATTGGGGAATACGGTTATGCACAGAATACAGGCTTTATGTGTATTAATAAACAACTAGTTAACAGTGAGAATGTCGGTCACTATACTAATGTTACCAAGTCAAACTAAAATAAGCAAGCTATTTTAGCAAGTCAGTTTTCAAACTGAGCAGGGAATAAGTTAGCTGTCAAAGCTTCCTTTAGACCTGTTTCAGACAATGGAGACATGCTAAATGTCCAGGGCCAGAAAGGAAAGTGTTAGGAAGCAATGAGTCTAAACGACGGGCTGATTTCAGTTTAAATCAAAAAACCTGCCAATAGTTTCTATTAACAAATGTGCCACGTCATAATGTTATCACCTGTGAATCAATTAACCTTGTGATTGAGCAGTTTCCACCACCTTTCGTATTGACTTTCACTGGAGAGTACTGGCCCAAATCCAGCAACCGGGTGACCAGTAATGCTGCAAGAATAGAACAACTACCAATGGGGTGATCACTGGAGTCATGAACCTTCATAACTCTTTGGGCTTAAAAAGAACACTCCCTTTTTTTAGGCGGCTCATTCTCAACTCCCCAAGTTGAGTTTTACCGTTTTGAATATTCCGGCGATCTCGGGTCTGGTAGTAATACTTTAGCATGGCTTAGCATAGATCATTGAATCGATTAGACCAGTAGCATCAGCGTTCAAAAACCCTGTAGAAGAAATAGTCCTTGTAAAGAGCGAATGAAGTATAGATTTCTGTCGTAACATAATTCCGCGGGAACAAGAAAATATCGAAACTCTTCTTTTGAAGCGCGATGCTACTGGTCTGTCAGTTCAATGATCTCACCCTAAGCTATGCTAAAAAGTGCCATCAGCAGACCGGAGATCGGCTGAATGGATACAAAAACGGTAAAACTCAGCTTACTGGCCCGGGGAAATCGGACAATGAAGCCCATTTCAGAAAGTTAACAATTTAACAATTAGGCGTTGAGATATGTGTTGATTTTGCGATGAGGCATTAATAGTCTAATACTGAAGCGAGTTCCAAGGTTGTCTAGATGAACTGTAATAGTATGTGAATGATAGTTGTGTGAGTTTTAGGCACAAATGCATTAAAGAATGGCACCAATGAACAAATGCTATTTTTCGCCACGGTTTTAATTGCCTTTCTGGTCATTACAGTTTGATATATAAAACCAGCCTCGTCACTTCTTATTTAGTAAAAATTCTACATTTAGTATACATGTTAAAAGTGAGGCAGCTGAAAGGTGTTATTGTAGTTGTTATGGTTTAGGCTCCCCAGACCCCAACACAGATAACTCCATCCCTTCCTCCAGCTCTTGGAGGCTCGACCTGAGACGCTCGAAACATGGCTGATCGAAAAAGTAACGACGATCAAGCAAAACCGTAGAAATCAAACAAGCTTGCAGGATTCTCACTCCCGTCAATTAAACGTGCTGCTTTCGATGCAGTGCAATTAAACACTAACAGTATTCAAGCAGACTGGCCGAGATTTCAGACAAATTTCTGCTCCTTTAAGACGTCGAATATTGCATTAATGCTTTGCGTACATTATTCGTAAATTGCAGAACTAAAATCATTATAATATTAATATCGCGTCACTAACGATTTCCTGTGTGTTGACTGAAAATTAGTTTGCTCGCATTTACGCCCAACCCACCTATAACCAGGCGTCAGTGAATGCATTTCTCATATAAGCAGAGAGAGAGAGAGAGAGAGAACATCTGATGACAGCTGGCGAAAACGGCGGACCTGACCCGAGCACGTACCTTTATCGATTAAAGCCTCGACGCTCGCGTAGAAACCTCATTTCCGCTCCCGCGAAGGCTTCTTTTAAAGACGGCTCTCCGGTTCCCTCCTTGATGTTATTCGTGCGGTCGACGGTCGCCGAACGGGGCCAAACGCCAACAATAAAGCGCCGAGACCAGAAACAGCCCGTGACAAAATGCGGCTTCCCTCGTCGCGCGGCGTCGCCGTCTCTCACGCGTTTGCCGCAGAAGCTCGCTCTTCGTTCGCGGGTGAACGTCGCGCCGCGTTCCCTCTGGCGTTCGCGCGCGCTCTCAGCTCATTCAGTTCGATCCATCAGCGCTCTGAAGCCCCGCCCCCGCGGTCGATCACCCAGGCGAGCCATGTACAGAGACCCCCTCACCCCATTGTCACTGCCTCCACGAGGCTTTCATCTCTTAAAACATGCTGTATTTATGGGGCAGGCACTCTGTAGGAGATAAAGACACGTGCGCGATTATACACACAGCAGATTGTGGGTCGCGATTAAACCGCTGCAAATTTGACTTTGTTTTGCGGACAACAGGGTGCATTGCATGGCAGAATCCTCGCACAGCTCAGCCAGGAGAGGTCTGGGGAGTCTCTGGGCTGTGTTTGTGGCAGCAACCCAAACACCTTGCGTAAGATGTAGCTTATTTTAGGCAAAATCATTAGGATATCAGTAAAGATCATGTTCTATGGAGATGCTTTGTAAGCCGTCCACCATAAGCATATTTTGTGCTTAATATGCATTGCTGAGAACTTTAAAGGTGTTTTTCTCAGTATCGATTCCAGATTTTAAAATGTTTGTATATCGGCCACATATTGTCTTGCATCCCGAAACCATACATCAACAGGAAAGCTTTCAGAAGATGCATGGATCTTAATTTCGAGCAATTGAAATCAACAGTACAGTAACGATATCATGAAGAGTCTAATGTTGTAACAGAAAATGTTTCAAAAACGTTTTCATTTTTCCTAAAAAGATAGGAGCATAACTCATTCCAACATGTTTGAAATATAAACATATTTCCAAATCTGTTACAAAGAGCATTTTTAAAAATTTGTTTAACACTAATGTTGCCGATATAGTAAGAAGAATTGCATGATAGTAAGGCCTTAGTCAGGGATAGTGACATATTAAAACTTATAAAAACACACTGAAGTTCAAACAACAAAACCTCCTATTAATCTATAAATAGCTAATATAAAATAATAATGAGTACATGGACGGTTTGCCTGATTTTTAATTGCTAGAAACGCAGTGGTAGCTGAACAAAGCGCCCAGGAGTTACGGGATTAGTTTGGACTTGTCCGGCTTCCGTCTTCAGCGTTCTCTGTCAAGTCAGGCTCTGATCAGTTTGTAGACACATGTCTCCTGATGACCAGCCAATCACCAGCCTTGATGAAGGGCTGAGAGTTATGAAGGATTTAAATGCATTTTAGACCTCGGAAGGATCAGAAGGTCCCGCTCGGGAGCTCCAGGACAGGGCGTTTAGATCTTCCTCCGGCAGTCGAGGGGATCGGTTCGCATGCGATAGCTCCACAGGCTCCAGAAAGTCGGGCGATCGGCGGCCAACATTGATTTTAATGCGCTCATTCAAATTAGGCCGCAATGTTGAAATGAGGCGCTGTCGAACAATGTTTGGATCTAAAAACTCCCACCGCGTCTTGGTGGCGAGGGTTATTCTGTACACTGCATAATAAATGATGCTCTCTGAAGATGCAGCACTAGCACCTCACTGAATCTGTCAGCATCATTAAATACACCTCATAACGTATTTGTTGAATTTATTAGACCAACATCTGAGGTGGACCTGCGTAGATCGATGTTCTGACTAGTTCAACATTTCTTGGGCGTTAAAGGCGTCTGATAACCTTGTTAACTACTGTATAAACTAAACCGTTTCCCTCCAGTCCGCTGCATTAATAGTTAGTAGGAGTAGATTGAGTATTGGGATGTAGAATAAGGTGTTAATATGTCAGCTAATTACTGCTAATGTTCAGTAGTAGCCATGTAATAAGCAACTCATAAGTGTAAGCATAAAATAAAAGTGTTTAAACTTTGGATGTAAAACCAACACAGTTATTGCTAGAGCATTGACATCGAAGGAAAACCGTCACATACCAGCATCAGTTTTCACCAGCCATTATCACTTAAATATCCTTTGTTGTCATATTGGCTCCTGGTAGAAACTCCTGTTGAACGATAAAGGTAGTACCATACATGCTGTTAAGTACAGATAGTTTCGCCACCTGTTTTACTAACACGGTAAAGCTAAGTACAATCAAACTATTGGTTTAATTTACCCGAGTCTGACATTGGCCAACCTTGGCTGACAACATCGCATACCCTGAACCATGTGTTTATATCTGCTCATGTCAGCTTGGCAGCGTCATTTGTCTTAAAAACAGCACAGAGCTTCACAAACTCACACTTCAGTTTCTCTCTTATTTAATACTGTTTTATTTATGTCCAGGTGTCACTTGTCTAATATCACCATTATATAATACAGTATATATGAAAATGCATAATCAAGGTTACTCAAGGCGTTAAGTTTTGTTGCTGCAATCATTTCCAAAGTCAAGCAAAATGTCTAAGAAAGCTAGCTCTAAATGGGTTTAGTTTTATTCATACCGTCTGCAATACTCGTAATCAATTAGTAATACATATATATAAGTGTCATATATATAAGTAATTAAAAAATTGGTTTGGGACACAAAAAACATATGACTGACAATAAATCTCTCAGGAACTTAAATAATAATAACTAAGGTTTGCGTTGTCGTTCAGCTCATGAAGGTGTTTAACCAGGGGCAGGTAAGCGGGACACTTTCTTAGCAAGGCGTGGCACGTTCTTGCAGTCGCTCTCTGGAGGCTGGCTGACTATCCCGGTGAGGAAGAACACCTCTGTACGGCGTGAGCACCGAGACACCTGTCCCCAGCATGCAGTCTGCCTTGGCCGAGGCACAGTACCGCGCCATTTGTTGCTGACCTGAAACAGAATTAAAGCAGTCGCTTATGTGTATATGAACCTCAGAATGGATCAAATCCATTAGACCTGACAGAACCTCCACTCTTGAGGCCTTCTGCAGTGCAAGCTTTTCATGCAACAATGTATCTAGTACTTTTACGGAGGTAGATACAAAAGAGTGCAGCAGGGTTTTCTGATGATAAATTTAAGACCAAAGTCAAGAATAAATGAGAATAATTTGATGGGAGACACAACAGGATAACAGCATGGAAGAGCGTTTCCAAAGGAGACTAGAATAAAAACTCCCAACATATTTTTCTGAAATACATTTTACTGTGGCCTCTGACCACGCGCCAAAACCTGTCCTTCTTGCATTGGTTCTTTTAGTGTTCCAGGCAGATGTCTAAAAATCCTTATAATCGAGATTTATTTGAAATCAAATAATCAGATAATGATTGTTGAAATGTGAACAGGAAAACTTGTCCTCTACACCAAGACCATGGATGATTTGTTTGATGCTCGGATGAGTCCACCACCTGACCAGGTAGGCGCTGCGGAGCAGACCTCCAGCTTAATGCATTAGGACAGGTGGTTTAACACGGAGCTCCCCCTCCGAACCGCTGCCTCCTTCCCGGCCCGGTGGCGACATGTAGTCGCCGACATGAGCACGCTGTCCAGCGAAGTCTCTCGGGCAGACAGGCGGAAGCACTTTCTCCTTGAAGACCAGCTTCTGCCTCCAGCTCCACTACAGCCAGGTCGTTTGTCAGGTCTGCCCTCATCATACAGCGGGTGGATGTGCCTATACTTCACCTGGCGCACCTGCTCTCCTGTTTCAGTAGAGGTCACACTTTTACCCTCTCACCCGAGTTTAAGGGACGATGCTTTTAAGCGGCTCAAGAACAGCCGTTGTCTGAAAGCATCGCGGCACTTACCCGCCACCACCTGAAAGCTGTCATTGCCTCCTGGCGCACTGGAGGCGTGGTGAGAACCATGTTGTCTCTGAAGATCACCCGCTGCAGAAACCGGCCGATCCTGTCGCCAGTGTCGCCGAGAAGGAACAGAGTACGTAGAACACACTGTAAGAAAGCTGAACGCCATCTCAATGTGTGTGTACCCAGGCGTGGATGTTGCTTTAGACCTAATTCAACTAATTAAATTCTTAACAGAACTTCATTCAAGAAGATATGAATGACTCAGGCTGAAATGCACTAATCGGGTCAGCGTCTACGATTAATGAAGAAAAACACTGTAGGAAGCCAGCACAGCTACCACGGCTTTCTGTAGAAATCTGTGAGTCACATCTGCAGATCAGCTGACTTTCATCATTCGGAGTGGGTTTATTCACCTGCCAGGGGCACTCTTCTTAGCATGGTAGGCCTTGATATTCTGACTGTATGTTGTGACTGGCGTTTGTCCACTGACTCAAACTTGTCACTTTCCACAAAGGAAATGTCACTAAAGAAAATGGCGTGTATTTAGAGATGGTTTGGTATTGATTGGACTCTTATTTTGGCGTATTGGCAAATAAATTCTTTGTAATATTATTTTAGGAATAATAACAAGTAATAATAAGTGAGACTCACCAGCCGGCACGCACTTCTCTCTCTGCTGCAGTTTCCAGCGTGCGCTGACGCTGTCGGCTGATAGCCGGCTCCCTGGGGCAATGGCTGCCAGCACATGTATCGACTACATACCGTTTGATCTAGATGTGAAGAAATACAGAGAGAACAACAGACACATCGTTCAGCATCAGGTAATAAAGACAACTGAGAAATGCTATTTCAAATCCAGGCCTTTAGCACACACAGAAAGAGTCTTAGATCTTTTGAGTTCAGTGCAAAAACAACAGTGTTGCGTTTATAATTTAGTTGAGAGTAGAGGGAGCTCGAAATCAAGATGAAAGAGTTGATCCACGTCTCCGGTCTCACAGTGGACTCCTGAAAAGCCTGATTTACAAATGCAGTCGAAGCCCCCGACACTATCTGAACACATGGCTCCATTTTTGCATGGCTGCTCAGCACACTGGTCACCATCTAACATGGAAAATCGGAATATTACTTAAACGTACTCTTTGTCTGTAAATGTGTTGAGCATTAGTGCATGATTCTCTGAAGCCTTGACTATGATTGGTCAATGTAATACTATTTTATGATGACTATATAATCAACTGCTTTCATGAAATCCAACATATTTCAATCAGTTTGACTGCATGAGGCAACAAGTGGAAAAAACAATTGCATTTGTCTATATTCATCTCACTGACCATTATGCACTGTAAGAAGCGTTCATAACACAACGTAGACAGACCAGAAGATATCCTTTCAAGAAAAAACAAACAAAACAGTCCATTTCCAGTCATTACATAATTCTGAGTGCATTGTGAATATTAGTAGTAAGATTAAAGAAGTGTGACTAGAAGTGTGCGGTATTCACTCAGACTCATGTGTACAGTGTTTTGAGCAGGTGTTTTGTGCTGGTGTATTGAATAGTTAGGCACAAGCACTGCTATTTACATCCTTAAAATGAATTCATTTAAAAAAGAAAGAGGAAAAATAATACTTTATTAGAAAACTATATAGCTGCATCGGATAACTTGTGAACTTGGCACCTGTGAAGCGGATTCGTAACGCGTTTGCTAGTCTCTACAGTTTTGGTAGTAACTAATATGCACTTACTATAATACTAATTTTCTGTATTGCAAAAGTTCATATTTGATCGAATATCCATCTGATTTGTTAAATGTCTCCATTTCTTTATCTTCACCCACGAAGGATATAATCCAGTCTTTGATTCCCCGCGCTCTGTTACTTGGCGTTCACGTTAACGAAGCAACAGATAAGGGCTATATTTGATTAATTATTAGCTAATTTCAAGATCAGCGGCCGCAACAAGTAGAGTGCGACATCAGTCCTCAGAGAAGATAGATTAGTCTTTCAATGAAAATGATTAGCGTGTTTTATTTACACTTGGTAAGGTTCGTCTGAAGGTAGTCAGACCACCTCCTTGAGAGAATATTCAGTCAGAGAAAACGCGTAGTGACCAGGTATGCTTGGATACACAACATTATTTGTTGGCGAAATGCAAGTGCATCTAAAATAGAACCCAAACTGATTTCTTACAAATAAAGAGTAAGTGAACAGAGACATTTGCACTTGATCATGTCAGCTCGCTGTAGACAATAATCACAATCTCAACGATAAATACCACAGCCCCAGATTAGATGGGTGAAGATTCAGACTCATGATGCGATAATTATCCCTGGAAGACTTCTCTTGCTTCTTCGTAATCTGAAACTTCCTCTAGCCTCCCTCTCGAGGCTGGCGGGGTTTGATCTCTCATCTCAGCGTTGCTTCTCTTCTGTGGAAATTAAACTAAAGTGCATCCCACTTTTCCAGGAACACAGGAGCTGTGAGTTGTTTGGGGACACAGAACAGCTGATCAGGATTATTTTATACAGCGTGAACGGCAGGCGAGAAACAGATAAGGAGAGTTTCAGTTGAAAACGTTCAGACATGAGTTCTGGTTATGGCCTCCAGAGACCATATCCTTAATAAACAAGCATAAAGCTTGCTTAAAAGTCTACTGCAGTGCTCTATATATGCCTCAACAGCCCAACTTCTCAGGCGAGTCTCTTCATGGCAGTATTACAGGAGGGATGAATATTACTGCTTGTGATATAAAGTGTATTGGGTAAGACATAAGGCTGCTTTTACCAAAAAATGTTCCTACATTAACTGGAACTTTAATGGAGTATTTCAAAAGTGCTTTGAAGTAATTTTAGAGACGTTCAGTAAACAATAAAAGGAATTACAGGTGAAAGGAAAATACAGTGCATTTTCAAGAACCCTGTGGAAAAAGTGGGCAAGAGACACCGCTGTGAGGATGTGGAGAGAAACCACACACATGGTCTTCTAGGGAATTTGAATCATAGTTGTATTTCATTGAATTAGCACAGTGTCCGTTGTCTTTTTTCATATTTAAATACAATTTTTAAATAATAATGTGAGGCCAGTCTGAAGATGTATGCATTAAATGCCAACAAAACAAAGCGTGATGGAAATATACAGCTTATTCAGTCAAAATGTTTCATCATTATTAAGCTTGAAAACAAAGTCTGGAAGAGTTTCAATATTGTTCCTTTACATTAAAACTAAATGCACATCATCATAACTACAGTCTGATGAACCAGGCTCAGTAAGCCTGATGGTCGCCATGGTGATGTCTCTCAGTGGGGCTCTGCCTGGCCCAGCAGCGCCACAAATACACTAAAATGGCGCAGTTCTTCGCGATGCCACGCATCTCTGTCCCCACACTGTGAAACAGCACACACAGCCTCACTGTGACCGTATATCGTGTATTATGTCAGACTATATTTTAGCGCCCAATATTTTTGTACACCATATTCTTCAAAACAATAAACACAAACCGCGGCCGGATTGTCGCGGGACTAAGACTGGACTTGGCAACGAGTAGTTTGATCACGTGCCGCCTGTTACTTTTTCTCACCGCTTTCCACGGCAGGCCAATGGTCTGTAACAAGATAACGGTTTTTGTTTACGCGTTTTATAAGGGCCCTATGGGATTTTCATTGGCGTGTCAGGCTCTATTCTTCAGCAATTAATTTGCATAATTATACGCCGAGCCCGACCGAAGCGTGCGCCGAGAACGCCCGAGGCGAGGGGTTTCTGAACCCGTTTCTGTTTTTTAATGAGTACCTGTTTCCCGCGCGGCTCGGCGGTCACGCAACCCAACAACGGCGAGAGACAGCAGTCCTCCGAGGCGAGCCATGCTCGTGTTTGTCGACGCCTGGGGAAAAACACGGGCGTTTACCACCTCATTTAACGGATGCGGCCGACAGAGAAGCCTCCGCTGTCCCACGACGAGCCGTTTCCAGTCAGATATGTTTCAGTTAAAACGGCGGGTGTTTGTTTATCTCTGTAAATTATGGTTACATAACGGAGACTCGGCGCTCATGACGCCGGACGTGAAGGCTCCCCCAGTCCAGGTCACACCGACATATCACCACACATCCTGAGTGCTGTGTGTGTGTGTGTGTGTGTGTGTGTGTGTGTGTCCACACGAGGTGTACTTTCCCTCCAGTCCTGAGCCAGAGCAGTCTTTTAACATAACCTCGATGCTCAGACACACTTCTAAGAAGTACAGGCTGGAAATAAATGCATTTACTGTTGTTTAACCCTTATCTGAGATAGATGAAGAGTGAATGAGTGAAGGGCCAGCGATAGACTGGTCATGACTCTGATATACTCAGTTATAAAAGTGCAGACTGCTCTTACTGTATTGGAAAAGTAAAAAAATAAAAAATGACACACAACACAACAGAAATCATGGGTCCAAGAACGTAGTAAACACACTGGTAAAAGTAGCTGCGTCATCAATTAATTATCCTTACTGCTAATCTTAAAGGCAGTACTTAGGTTAAATATGGAGATGTAAATTAAACAACAATGAATAAATAAAATAATTATAATAAAAACATATTGTGCTGTGATTTTATCTCAAAGTTTCAAACAATTGTCACAATATCCTGTAAGCAGTCAAATCCAATGCAATTAACAACAATTTCACACAGCTCTTTGGTACGTGTTTTTCTTCACTAAGCAAGTTTCCCGGATACAGCGGTTTTGATTTCAATTTCTGGTTATGGTGACAGTTCATAATTCAATCCAAAAGTAACTCCTGAGGTTAAACACAAATAAACAGTTCAGAACAAAGTTCAAAAGGTTCAGTTGGAAAAGTTCAGTTCAAAAAATTGCGGAAGATCCTGTTGAAGCGTTGTATTTAAAAAATAACAACGGAGATCAGACTCAAAGATTTGATTTAAAAGATTTGGTTCAGAAATCCAAAATCAGTGAATCACAGAGAAATGATTCAATACGTTCCGAAATGGATTGAGAAAACAAAAAATGCTTGTGAGCGGTCTCTTAAAACACAGGATATTATTATATCAGGATATATCTCAGATCACAGAAATGCATCCATGCTTTGCCAGAGATTCAGATCAAGCACAATCCAGTAAAACCTGCTAGCACAATACAAAAACACACAAAACGTTAACAAGTAGAATGTGTGTTTATATTAAAATATGTTTGGAGGGCAAAGTGAGATAATGTGCTTAGGAACAACTGGGGGCTTCTGGTCGAGGATTCAGGCTTCTCTCTGGACCACGATCCTGAATGGTCGCTCACCAAAGACTTGATTGCTGTAAAACCTGTGTTTCTATGAATGTGGCGTGGTCTGAGTTCTGCCGAGAGCAACCGGTAATTCAAAGAGACCTATCGGCTTGGTGTTTCTGTCTTTTGGCTGTTTTTGATTCAGTAGTCCCCTTGAAGGAGCTGAAATATCCTTATTTTCTCCCGGCACTCTGCTGTCTTGAGTAGAGAATTTACCTTCTCTGGTGTCTCTGTCTTTATATCTTGAACAAGGCGTGAACATTCCTGCTCGTGAATCTGAGAAAGGCGATATCTCCTGATCATCTGTTTAAGGCCTTCAACACTCTTGAACATGTCTTGAACATCCTGTGTGAATTTTTTTGTTCTCATAAAATAAATTCGGTTGTGAGCAGAAGGTTAGCAATTTGTACTTTTGTCACTTTACTTAGAAGCAAAAGCTCTTTCAGACAGTGTTGCAGGCTATTTCTGAGCTAATCACCCTCTCATGCCTTTAAAGGAGTCGTTTGGAACAAGCCATTGCATCTTTTTTTCAAAGAGAAAACTTCCAAATTTATCTTCCAACCTTCTGACCTTGTGATCTATCTTCTTCTACTTGAACCAAAAACTCTTCACACGTAGAACTGTGAGCAATGTCTTCTTAGAGTAGACTGCAAAGAGGACAAGAACAGCAAAAAGTTGAGCATTCTTGTGTTTAGCGAACTGAAGTCCTTCAGGATGTTTCACAACACCTTGAATATGATGAGTTTAAAGCTGTTCAAAATCATGAACCGCGTAAAATGTTTCTGTGCTTCTGTTGGTCTTCTTAAACTCCTCTATCTTTTCCCTAAACAGTGAAAGTTCCTTCTCAGATGGTCTGGGATAGAAAACTGCATCAACAGTGTCTCGGTTAGTTCGCAGGAATCGATACTTATGAGTTGACAGCAATGACTTGTGGAATTTTGAAAAAATGTGCTGGTTCAAACACTCCTCCTCAATTTGATGTTGGAGCTTTAGTGCTTTGTCAATGCGCCAGAAGTGATCGATCATGAGCAAAACAGGAACCCGTGTAGGGTGGCCTTTTGTCTTAATACGTCAGTAGCTGCACTACCTGTCGGCTGCAGTGGTATAATCATCGCTGGTGTCTTTCAGCACTGCACAGCGGTATTTCTCCTGAGGGTCCACAGAACATGCATGGCTAATGTAGTACCGCCCCTGCCATAAACATAGGAGATGCTGAAAAACACACAAGACCTCTTCTGGTTCAACACATTTTGGTATAATAGTGTTGAAATGTAGTCAACATCACGTTGAAGGCAGACCCAGACTGCTCTGAGAGAAGTAAGTTCCACCAAGATGCCTTGCCTCCCTTATAGGATTCTCTCGTGTAGCTGTTGGTCTTATGTTTCTACCTATTCGCATTAGTTTCCGCGCCAAAAAGAGATACTGAGCGTCTTTAAGGATTCCTCAGTCTGCTTGTAGCCCCCTACTGCCACCACCACTGAAGCCAGAAACCGTATAACTAGTAATCTCTGAGCACTGACTTAGGATGGTGCCGTGATTTCAACAAAACTTAGCTCATGATGCATTTTAATCCACGTCCCATCGATGTCGCTGCCTAGCGAGAGTCATTCAGTAGGTGTGTGATGTTTCATTGTCACTGATGCACAAGATTTGGTTTTGTCCTGAAGCTCCTGTAGGGAAACATGCCGAAGGTCTGAAACAAAGGGGTCACTGGCTTTGCTCTCACTGATTTAGTAACAAGAATATGACAAGAAATTTCCTGAGGAAACGTTTTTGGCACAGGAAAGAGACTACATGACCGCACCAAGAGTGTGCTTTCTCCAGTCAGCCAGTTATCATCATCGGAGGGTTTCCCCATTAATCACCTCCACGTTACAGAAAGCCCGGCAATGCTTTTAGTCAGACTTAAGCTGCATCGTTGCATCTTTAACCGTACTTGTCACTGTAGTATACTGAGCAGGTAAATGATCGTTTATCTTCATTTTCTCTCTTTGATAAACTTATTCAAGCCATTCTCAGCAGACTGTGGATCAAAATCCAAAACAGCCGTAAGATTCATGCAAGGAAGGAAATCCAGGTTGTCAGCTGAACAGGATGAGACTTGTTTAGCCACCACAGTAATACGAGAAGTAAAATTAGGCCTGTCCATAGAATGTGTCCCTCTGTTATCATCGCTAGCATGAGAGCCATGTGTGGACTTTGACAACAGAGAGATGCTTTCTTCAGCCTCCTTCCTCCTGGGACAAGCCTGGATTGTTAGCGATGCTATGTGTCATAATCCACCTGCTTGCTGCTGCTGCCGTCTCTTATGAAAGACTACGCCACCTTTCTTCTTCTTAGCTTCATTCATCTACTGACCACATCAAATGTCTTAAAATAAGTCTTGACAGACAATGGAGGATGGCTCAATGTCTACCTCAATAACATATTTTCCTGAGGCGTCATGTCAGCTTTGAGAACTTCAACAAACCGAGAGGTTTTATACACCTTTTGCCATTCGAACATTATCTATTTTGTTCTGTTTGAACTCTCTTTTTGATTTAAATTTCTTTCAATTGCATGTATCTATACTGATCATTGGAAGTCATCGTTTCGAGATTTCAACACCAGGAATTAGTCGTCTCGGTTTGTCTGACACGCCCGAAATGAATAGTGCACGTTAGATGCGACTGTTCATACAAGCTGCTGCAAATCAAGATGACTTCATAAGTGTATTTCTGCATTGCGTACTCTTTTGTTTTGGTGAAGGCTTTGAACTCATGGCATGGTTGTATGAGAGTCTTTGGACCAGTTTCAGTTACATCTAGAATGCTGTTTCTATGTACCTGTATGAAGCATAAATATCTACTGAAGGATAAGGCTTCAAGCAACAAACCTGACTCCGCGTCATTCAGCTCTTCTTTGAAAGGTCTATTTTTAGAAATCAGCTCGCATTCTTCTGATAAGTCTCGCATTAAGCGATAAACCTCAACCAGAGCGGAAAAAGACCAGCTCCATTTCAGTCCCTCATCCCGTACAGCTTGTCTACATGTTTTTTTATCTATCTTTATCTCGAGCAGCCATTGTCTCATGGTCTCTGTTCGATCCTCATGTCCTCTGGACGTTTATTTTCTAAAAGGAAATCAAGACGTAAAGGATTATGTTGTACTGATGCCTGCATCTTAAGTTTAAATAAATTAGTAGACTGATGCACTTAAAAATATTGACCTTAGAATTTCCGTCCATATTAAAGAAAGCAGAGACTGATTAGGAGCTAAATAGGACATTTAAACATGGCATTAAAACTGTGTTGTATACATAAAATCAGTAAAGTTTTAAGTTAAGTTATAAGTTATAACAATAATAATAAAATTTAAATCAGTAATGATTGACACATCAAGAATAGGAATTTACTCGTCTTGGCTTCAGGGTTTTGTAGCATTTCAGTGCCACCTGAAATTTCAGAAATGAAACTATTCTAGTAAAGATAAACAATTTCATTATTTCAATTAAACAAAGGAGAAAGAAGGCAGGTTATATACAAGCACATAATCTAAGCAATTTCTAGTTTTAAAGCGTTGTCTCATTACAAAAAACTAAACAAAACTTAGCTCATTTGCCATGTATTGTATCGCAGTAGGACTCGATGTATATAGGAAATATATCGAAGGGAAAGTTAATCTACCAGCAAACATGTAGAGTAAATAGAAATGAAATTTAGTTTAGAAACCATTCTAGTCAATTTCAAAAATCAGCTTTAAAAATAGAACCTCTTGATATTGTGTTACTGTAGACCGATCAAACTGGTGTCATAAAACAAAAAGCGAACTTAGCATAAGCTCAGACAACAAATATCATTTAAAGCCGTATTTGTGCCGTCTATAGAATAAGCTTCCCTGGAATCATTACTTAGCCCCTAAATTTTGCCATTAGCTCCGCAAACTACACAGATTTGTGATGCGTCTCAATCCAAACAGCGGAGGACTTGACCCTCTGTTTCGCGGCTTTTTCAATCTTTCAAACGATTGACTGATATAATCTTTGTTATAAATACGGTTTACAGAAATATCATGGAGGAACACTTTCCTCATTGACCTCACCGTCACTCCACAGCTCAGGTAGAAAAAGGCAAACACACATGAACCAATTTAGAAAACAGTCTGAGAAATAATATCTTCATACCCTCACTGGGGTTCTGAGAAGTAGAAATCAGCCTTATTTATCTTACCCTTTCCAATGCATGTAATTCGGTGTAAAAATCTTTGATTAATAATGTTAAACGATTTAAAAATGATAGAAGTCAAGAGTGAGCAAGTAGGCCTGTAGTGAGATATGAAAGTTTGATCCTTTTTCTGTGGGCTTTACTTCTTTAGATATACAGCGTTTCATAGAACCTTTTAAATCAGCTGTTTTTTTACCCTTTCCTGTGCTGTAAAGGTTTAATCTTTGATCAATAATGGTAAAATGAATAGAAGTTAAAGCTGTTATATTTACCCGTTGAGTAGCCTTGCTGAAGAGTGAAGAAGGATATGGGCTGAGTTTGATCTTTCTCATTTGTTTCTTCTGACGGCTGAAGTCTTTTTTGACAAAGAATGAACTCAGCAAAGGTTGCAGATGTTTTCTTCAATATCACACATATTTGTCAGTACTCTGGGGAGTATGTTACAATTCTTGTTCACAAGAACTATAAAGAGCTGTTATTTTAATATATATATATATATATATATATATATATATATACAAGAGTTGGATTCTTCTGCAAGGCAGTTCAATTAATAATTATATTATGACCAAGATCTTACAACAGCAAAATAGCAAAGCCCACAACAAGACTGACCAAACAAATAAATGCAGCAATCAACAGAAAGCGACAGCTCATTTCAACGTTTGCCACAAAAATGATGATTATTGTACAGAAGGCCGAACTGTATCAGAGACACACGTGTATGATTTGCCAGCCCTACTCTAACATCAACCTTGAAAACAACTTGCCGGCTTCTCACTAGCGGTAACAACCCGCTGTTGGTGAAGAATGTAAGTTTTACTGTAAGCTGACTCATGACTCTGAGCCGGATCACCCACCGAACCTGTTTTCCTGTAGTGTGACCCTGTCTTTGTTTCCCAGCGTTGATGTATATTGTCTTAATCCATACTCCTCCTTACAGGCGGCATTGTATTTAGTTTAGGTCTCCGTCATGTTCCTCCCTTTCGTGCTTAATGCATTTCACAATGTAAATGAAATAAAAATGTAAATTAATGTGTGATAAATATCCGATCGTTGCAGTGGAAGCCTTTGAAGGGCATGGAGCATTCATGTTGTGAACTTTCCTGCTTAGCTGAATCTTCAACAAGCAGAAAATAAGCATGATCCATGAAATCATGTGTTTCAGGAGGCTGACGGCATAGACACGTCTTGAACGTCACCTGTAGGATGTTTGTGTTCTGGGAGTTTGTTTTAGCTCCTAAACATCTAGAGGCGGTTTATATGAATCTGTCTAAAGTGTATATAACTTCTGAATTCATTACAATTCTGTGTACCTGGTAGTGCTTTTAAAGCGTTTAATTAAAATTAGTTTCTTTGTCATCTGTTATCTGTGTTTTGTTCTGGAGACTTCGATCAGGCACGGACTCTTATCTTCGTCGCGGGGATATATGACGTCACAGAGGCTGCGCCACTGCTTCTGGTCAGGTTTGCGCTTTTAAACGTTCAGTGCGTTTAAATCAGCGCTGTTATATTTTCTCGGTGATGCTATTACCGTGTAACATCGCGATGCTTCATCTAACGTGTATACGCATTCTTAAGTAAAACGCTCCCACGAGTTACAGAAAAGACGCGTCTCGTTTCGCTCTATATCAGTTAGTTCATAGTAAACGTTCAGTCACTTTAAGCAGAGATGGAGGAACTTCGAGTGAACTGAACCGAACAGACCGATTCAAATGGCTCGGTTCCAGTGAACACCTGACGACATCTGCTGCTCAAAACACAAACATTCATCAAACGTCAAGTTCCTTACAGAAATGAAAACGTGTGACACTGGTGGGGAGCGGGTTTGAGGTTTGTTTCTGCTCATCTAATCACGACAGAGTGTCCAAACACACAAAGATGACATCTGTTAAAGGAGAAGACTTGAAGATTGAAGGCGTTCGGCGTGAAACAAGAAGATAATAGGAGCACACAGGTCAGTTTTATTCTCAAGAGATGAACATTTCTCTCTGAAGAATTAACATTAAAGGAGTACTTTTTAATAAAAAACTTTGACATTAAGTTAGATGAAGCCCGACCAGACGAGTGCTAACACTGCATTTAAGTTTACTGTAATATTAGACCTTAAATTAGAAGAAAACAATACATAGCTAGCTTAAACAACTTCTTGTCAAAATGCACTGAGACATGAGCATGCTGATGCTTCTCCACGGGCGTAGAATAACTCTCAGGGGGCATGCAAAGTAATACTGTAATCTTCTAGTAGAGAAGGTCGTGAAGGTTACTTTAGTGAAACAATGAATGTTTGTGCAGAAGAACAACAATCGATTATAAATCAAAAAAATCCTTCTTGTTCCATTAAAGAAACAGTCATATGTGCCAACTTTTAACTGAGATCCCCTAATTTCCCCTGTACACCTTAAAAACTGGAAAGAAATATACCTATGTCTTTATGTCTTGATATTATAAAGATGCAACAATATCTCAGTAATGTTTATAAATTTAAAAAGAATAGATGAAGTATCTCTATCTTGGTAAATTTGGCGCTAACAGGAATCGACCTTCCCAAAACCCCACTTACAGGCATAATGCTAAATAGCACACAACGCTAATGGAAAACACGATTAAAAGACCTTTAAATAAGCCAGCGTTTGTTGTGGTAACAGTTGATGTTCTGTTTCAGCAGACTCATCTACTCTACATCTACATCTACTCATCCACAACTAAGATGTTAGCATTAGAGCAACATGTCCTAATCGCTAGGAAATTAATGTGGACAGCGGGGCTGAAATGAGTGACTTCACCTGGTCAGAGATTTAGGAAACAGTAGTAGCATTAACATCATGACATTCAGGTCTGATACGCGATCCAGTGGCCGTGCTCCAAACACTGAGCTATACGCTCCAGATGTAGAGCAGTGGCTCCAAGTCCCTGTCCTAGGGGCCTCCTCTCCCTTCCTACCTGACACACCGGTTTAGTTCTCACTGACAAGCTGATCAGTCCCAGATCAAGATGGTCGGGTCGTGTCTTGCCAAAACGGGAAGACTTTCTAACTTTTGTTATTTCATTTTTGTCGCTTTCTTTAGGTAAATGTAGATCATCAGTGTTAGCAGTAGAAATGTAAAGTAAATATGTTTAACGGAAGTATTATAGAAGGAGAACGGAGCGGACCTAGACTGAGCCTAGAGCACCCAGCACTCGTGATTCGATGAGATGTTTCTTCATTCACACCAGCAGTGGAATCAGTCGCTTGAGTTTTAAAAGATTTCTGAACATCTTAAAGTGATCACAGTATTGATAAGAGGTTCTCAAACCTTTTCAGCAGCATGTGCGCATGTTGCTTTGTGCTCAGTAAACGGGGTTCATTTGTATTTTCCTTTTTTAGACCCGATGCCACTGAAAGAGGAGGGAGAAGTACTGGAAGAAACCCAAGGAAAAGATAACGAAGAAAACAGCGTCCTCACAGAAAAATAGTTTCACTTCTGCCATCAGTGTGGAAAGAGCTTCTCTACCAAAGGAAACCTGAAGGTCCACGCTGACATCCACACGGGAGAGAAGCCTTACTCCTGCCAGCAGTGTGGAAAGAGCTTCACTAAAAAAGGAACCCTTAAAGGCCACATGAGCATTCATAGTCGAGAAAAGAAAAGCCCTACGTGCGCTCAGTGTGGACACCGCCTCACTGCAGCAGGGCAGCTTCAACAGACACCTGAGAGTTCACACGGAGAGAAGCCGACGTCTGCAGACTGTGCGGAAGGAGCTTCACAACTAAACTGAACCTCCGCTATCACGTGAGCAGCACACTGGCTAGACATGCCGTTACGTCGACCGCAAGTGGAGGAGCTTCCGCACAAAGTATCCCTCCAAAAGCACAAGAAGGCTCACCTTCGAGAGAGCAGCCTGAAGTAAGCCATCGGTGTGGGGCGGAGTTTCCCCGAATGGCGACAGCCTTAAGAGTCACGTGATGTCTCTGCGCCGGGAGAAGCCCTACATGTGCCTTCACTGCGGAAAGACTTGCTCAAACAACACAAACCATTGCGTTCACATGAGAATCCACACGGAGAGAAGCCTTTCACCCGCGCCTTCGGTGCGGAAAGAGCTTCAGGTTTGTGGGAATCCCAGACTCACGGCAGAGTGCACACCGGGAGAAGCACGTGCGGCTGCGGCGAGTGTGGAGAGAGAGCTTCGCGATGCGGAGAGACCTGGAAGCGGCATCTGCTCACTCACTCCGAACGCGCCCAGGTCCGCCGGGAGCTTCTGCACGTGATCGCAGAGCGATCACCGCGTTAACTACAGAGTGATCATCGTGCAGATGCACCTGTTCTGGAACCCGTCCATACCTACAAGAGACTAGAGAAGTCCATTTTCTCAGTCCATCACTCCCCTGGTTTCACAGGCAAGGCCAAGCCTCAACCCACACTAAAAAGGTAACTCTGAGCTGTTTCAGCTGAAAGAAACTTGCACTGACCTAGCTTAAAAAACAGCATGGTTTAAACCCAGGAAGAAGGTCTCACAAAAAAATGTGTCTCTTATAAGTCTCAGGAACTGTTTATAAAAACTTTAATCATTAATCATTTACATAAAAGTTCCAATGATGTTTCATTTCAGTGTCTGTACATTAGTTAATATGATACATAAACGGCTAGATTCTCTCTGTACTATAGAATAAAGAAAATGGCAGAAATTAAACTTTATATCGTGCTTTTCTGAAACATTTAAGCAGGCAGAGCCCTAATTTAATGCAGCATTTATAAAAAATAGAAAACACATTTTCTATTTTTATGAAAGCCTACTTTATATAGCCTACTAAGATGAAACAATTTTTCTGCACAATCTTTTGGTGGAATAATGACACAATATTTCTTCCATGTTTGAATTTTAATAGCAAAAATAAAGTTTGCTTAATTATAAATTAAATGAAACATTTTATGCATTTATTTGTTAACCAGAAAGAAAATAAATACACAACACATAATTTGTGAGGGAAAAAAAAAAAACTAAATCAGATGAAATGTAATAAATGAAGTTGTTTTAGGCATTCAAATAATTCAACATGATAAACGGTATTGTTTTTTTTCTATAAGTGTAGTACCCTCTGGTGTCTGGTGAGGAAGATGTTAAAGTCAAGAAAGACACAGGGCACCTTCTGAGTCTGTCCATTGTGGTTTATTTTCTTTTATTAATGCAATTATTTCTGCATCTTCACATATCAATAAACATAAAACACAGGAACACAAGTCACAATATGCAAAAAAATAATACCTGATCAGTATCTGTATTTTAGTAATTTGTTTACACCAATTAAACATTTGGAATGCAATGGATATTAAGAAAATGATACTCTTCATGTGACTTTCTCACCGCCTGATTTAATAGTTTGGCATAGTAACATTATGTCAGCTAAAGAAATACACTTTTATTCGTGACATTTAAATTGTAATTTAAATCCGTAAACCATCTAAACCATCGTTAGCATATTTTTATGGTAAAATTCTTGCAACCAATCAGTCTTTATCATACATTTTACCTTTTTTTTTAATAGTGTAGAAATTTCAGTTACACCACTTGACAATTCAATTTAAAATCAAATTTGACATGCATTGTCATGGACACCGATAAATATTTCAAATGCTATTTTTTAAATGTAATACCTCATTTTCATAACGATGATGAATTATCAATATATTTCTGAGGTCATACCATTTGACAAGTACACCTAAGAATACCCACCATTCCCTAAAAAAGGCACATTATCTGACATTTTAAAGAGAGTTACTAACATCAGCATGAAGCAGTTCGTATCACCAGAGGTCCTTCTCTGGGATATAATGTCCTATCACATGATCTTCTTGAAAAATATCAACAAAATGGCTCCTTAAATGATGGTTACACCCTTGACACAAGAAATTGGACAGAACAATAATGCTCTACTTATTTACTAATAAACAGTATTTTAGCATGGTTAGTTAATCGGATGTTTAGCTAATGAACTAGTTAATCTGATGTTTTATTGAGCATTTACCAAGTTTTTTTGGTACACGATGTTTTCTATGGTTACACCACATTGACATTTTCAGACTTGGTTGACAAAAATGAAAATGTGTGCAATTAATTTGGCTTTCTCCCAAGGTTTTTTTCCTCCATTCTGTATGGATGGGGTTGTGGTTCCTCTGGCTTGCTTTGTTGGGGACACTTAACTTCTAGAGATTATCGTTGAATTGATGACAGATGTCATGCATTTAATAACAAATTGTTCAATCTCGTCATTATACATCCCTATCATTGTATTCTTCTACTTTATACTGTCCACTGTTTTGAGTTGTTAAAAGCGCTATAAAAGTAATTGAATCATCGATTGATTGATTGCACACTTGTTTTTAGGTGTCAGTTCCTGTAACTCATGTCCATTTGCTGGATGTTCTTCTGTCTTCTTCTAGCACTCTTCTTTTGTCTGTTGGTGGCTTTAAACTTCCTATACACCCTGTGTCTTAGCAGTCTTCGTGGTTAGTTACAAACGTTAGGTTTTCACACCTATTCTACAGTGTAGGCGTCAACTCTAAGCAAAATAAAATAAAACTGAAACAGGTAATCATCCATATCTGCAACAGTGTATGGTCTTTCAGTCGTTCCCAAGACATGGCTTTAAGGGGTAAACTTCGGAGTTCTCTCCCGATTGATTTTATTTGTATATACTTCAATTATTGTTTCTAACATTTGGTACGATCCTCTCTAGTCTTCTGACATGTGATGAGCGCAGAATTCTGTTGTTTTTTCCTGCTCAAGTGAAAACGAAAGTAAACAGCTTTACAGGGAAAAAGCCAAATTATAGTAAAGTGTATCACAGATATGTGTGTGAGAGACAGGTTGTTTCTTTGAAATATAATGTGATAAACATTAATCTCCATTCTAGTGTAGTTATCCCATCAGTTGTCCCTAAATCCACGAAATCCTAAGAAATAGTTTTTTTTACCTGAAATACGAGCCCACTATCGAAATATTATCATATATTACACTCATTCGGATTATTTGTCAAATAAATGAAACACGATGGAACATTCCAGTTGAAAATGTTAGCAGCCATACATGACATGGTGAATAAAAAGGAAAGTATGTTTGTTTTTGCAGCTTTATTTTCCCTCAGAAAGATTTGGGCTGCATTCACACTTTTAGTTTAATTTGCAGAGTCGATTACCAGCGAGCCAATCAGTGCTGCTCTGGTCAGAGGCCCCGCCCACCGAGTCAGAGATGAAAGCTGTGTAGAGGTCTTTGTTAACGGTGTGCGTCTCTGAACAGTAAGTACCAGTCTATTCATTCATCCTAGTCAAGTGTACTAGATTCCTCACATTTATCACTGTTAGGTTTAGATGACATGATCTACTGTATGTGCCATTTATGGTTTATCTAACACACATCATGTCTCAGGCTGCACTTTTTCTTAAGTGATCTGAATCCGAGCATTTTACACTGCACTTGAGTCAAAAATAGCAGGATTAACATCACAAATCAGTTTGAATATTACTTTGAGCTTAATTTCCTATCTACTCTATTAATCTTATATTCTTGTTATTATACGTGTTACATGCTATACTTGCATATTATTTGTCTGTTTTGTAGAAAAACCACACATGGGCAGAGAATTTCTTCCAGTGTACTGAGTTGTGATGACAATAAATGATTATTTCCACGAAACCTGACCATCTGGTGAAAGTCTCTAACCTGATGCTTTATAGCAGTGCCGTCCTGAGACACCTTGCAAACCACATCCTGATTCCCCCAAGATACAAGATACCGCTCACCTCTTCACTTCAGGCTCCTAGACAAGCCATGGAGTTTAAAAATAATGAAGAAGGATGTAAAAACTGCAAAAAGAATTGCAATAACATATGCCAGTGTCATGGCCATACGGTAACCCAAAGTCAACCAAACCTAAGCAAAGGACGCCTGAAGGGTCTTCAAAGACTGTGGCTCCTATGTAGTCTCCTTTGACTGTGGCCCTGTCACAGTGGCTCTGTGATGGCAGTGTCGATGATTGTGGCTCCTGTGATTGTGGCTCCTGTGACTCTGGCTCCTGTAATAGTGGCTCCCGTGATGGTGGCTCCCGTGATGGTGGCTCCTGTCATTGCGGCTCCTATAATTGCGGCTCCTGTGATTGTGACCCCAATGATTGCAGCTCCTGTATTATTCAATGAATGTTTGCAGCATATTGGTCTTGCCGTTCCCATTTCTAGTCTATGGAGTTCGCCCTGTCTCTTAGTGCTAAAATTTGAGGTTCTGTACCAACTATAGGAAAGTGAATGATGTTTTGTTTCCACGTGAGCTTGGTCCAAAGCAAGTCTCGGTACGGTTAAACAGTCAGAACCTGTCACATCTGTTGCCGGGTTGCTAGCTTCTCCATAAACACAAATTAGTAATAAAATTGTAAGAAATGTTAGATCATCCTCCATAACGCTGTGATTATTATTACCTCACATCATATGTAAACATCTGATAACTAAACCATAACTCAAAGCGAACCGTTCAGTTCAATGGTGGAAATGCGGTTGTCGTTAGTGATATGTTTTGTTTGTTGTTTTGGCTTTTGCCGGTCCCAAGATATAGCCTATTAATTGCTACTGTGAATGAGACCTAAAGAAAAATACACTTAAAAGCACAAGGTAATTTCAGATTTCTTTCATCAACAGACAGGTGACCAGCGTTATATCAACAGACAGGTGAGAATGATTTTCTTTAATGATTTTCTAAAGTTTTATAAAAGTTGTATCTAATTGTGGCCATGTTCTCTGTGAGCCCTAGTTGCCTGGATTCGGGCCTGTCAACTCTAAGGTCGTCCTGAAACCTAGACATGGCTGTATATCCAAAGGATAAATGGTTAGATAAATGGACACTATTCTGCTGACCTATTCTTCCTTGGGTCTACAATGCCCTGTTCGAGTAAAGCTGCTGTTATCGTCCCCTGACCACTGTGGTATCAGGGCATGTTTACATGTTCATTTCTCTATCTTAGCATTAAACTGTGTTCCCATAGCTTCTTTAAGTGAAGTATTGAAAGGGAACGACTTGGCTACTATCGTAACCTTGGTTTCCTGGGATATGGGAATGAGTACAGCATTCCTTGCTGTGCGGTGTAACGTTTCCCATAGCATCTTTAACAGAAACAATACTTGTTCGGGTATGTTGCTGAACAGAGGTTACGACAGTAACCAGGTACGTTTGCTGTAAACACTTTAAAAAAGTTAAATAGAGTAGTGAATATCTGTCTTTAAAAAACGCATGGATTTGCTACCGGGGGCCTTTATTTACAGTGCTCTTAAAGTGCACTATTTTTTGCACTTTTGTACTTGATATACTAAAAGTAGCTCACTAGTACTTCTTAAGATGAACTTAAGATCAACTAAGTGTACTCAGTTGTGCTATTTTGAGGAACAAAAAAGTGCTTTGAATATAATGTAGCGTATGCTACAATTACTCCATCGTTAATACGATGATATGTTCGATCCCAGATAAGACACATGCTCATAAAATATATATGCACTATAAATCATGATTTGGGACTATTTCTGTAAGGCAGGTCAGGCGGTAGTTAAAGATGCAGTGCTCTCTTGGAAGGATGCATCCAGGGAATGGTCTCATGAGGTTTCTCCATACTGGACAAGCCTCATCAGCAACAAACACATGTGGCTGGGGGAGTTGGAGGATGCCTGATTAAAATGCTTGACCAAAAGAATCCCACCATCTTGGGTCCTCCCGTAGCCCCTAACATCAATTACCTTGAAACAATACTGGGCATCCACAGCTGCCAAGAGGACCAAGGGGGAACTTTCCTTGTAGATGTAAAACTTTCGTTAGAAGGCACTTTTAGGACAATACGCTTCCCATCCAGAGCTCCACAACAGAGCACAAAAGTCCACCATTGCTCAAACTTCACTGCAGTTGACCTCCACTTCTGAACTGGTCCACAGGCCATGGTGACATCCATGATGATCTTGGTGACTGTGGAGAACACAACACCAAAGCTGTTGTTGATTGTCCCAAAGGAGTCACCTGTGACAAGGCGTAGTATTTAATAAGACAAACTGATAAGATATAGCACCTAAATAAAACATTGGCATTACTAAAGATTGTAAAGAACAAAAACTAAATCCTAAACTTAAATTTTACCTCAGAGGAGTTCAACTAATCCTTCTTTGGAAAATGAATGAAGTAATCTGTGTATTAATGGGATTTGCTTCTTACGCGGTTCGCAGAACAATTCCTTCAACTGAAAACGGAAGTTTTTACTGTATTTTTAAGGATTTTTTTACAGCGTAAAATAATAATTAGAAAAATATGTCCATATATAAATTTTTGTTAACATATTACATTTAAGTACATGTAAATACATTAATAATAATTTGCCCCTCATAACACATTTAATACAAACAATATTTGGTCACTAAAAAACTATCAGTGACAAGTTATTAATATAAAAGTACATTTGTCAGCGCCAGTTCAGCATGAACCAACAAAGTTATGTGTTCTATGATGTTTCTGGCACATAAATGAAAGAGCAAAACATTATGCAACATTATTATCTTAGGAGGCATTTAAAACACACAGAATTAAAATATTAATAATTAAACTGTGCACAATATTCTCAGTAGTTGTAAAACATCATGATAATCAGTTGAACAGTTAAGGCTCACTTACTAGTCAGATGGTTCATAGTGCTTTGGAGATGTTCTTCAACAAGAACCCCAATTCTTCCTCAACACCAGCATTGAACCGGCTTTGCACTCAGATGTTCCACAAGATGGCAGCACCGACTTCAAGAAACATACAAAACAAAAGGAAAAGAGCAGAGACTGCAACAGAAGCTCCCATTGACGGCAGAGGGTTATGAGATAGCATCAAATCACGATTATAAAATTGACACTACCAAATGAAGAATACTCTGAAAAGGCTGCGTGTTCAACTGTACGCACATGCTAGTGTACACATAAAAAACCTACGTATACTTTGGGCTCATGGACCTTTAAAAGTATGTCACTTGGTATTTGGTTGCCTCACATGTGGTCACTCATGTATTTTCGAATGGGACAAATGCAACGCTCAGTAGATTTGGAGCAGAAGTCACAGTTACCATATGTCACTCGCAGCAAAGGGTGCATTCAAGTATTCATTGTGGATTATAAATCCCAGAGCTTTCAAACATCAAACACGCTTGATGTTAAAGACTTTAAGATGAGCACAGTTATCAGTACTTTCACAACAGCCAAGAAGAAACAGTCTGTGAGAAGATGGACATTTTGAAATGGTGACCGTGAAACCCAGAGAGGATCGGTCGGACTTTTGGTGAAATGCGCAACACCATGAAGTTTTTCATAACTGTACCACAATCAAACCATGAAATTACTGAAAGATAGTACATAACTGCTTTCTGAAAACCTCAAGAGGCCGAGTCTACATTATAAATATCAATGTTTGAATGTCATATCACAGACGATCACTGCATCAAAGATTATCACTCTAGATTATCTGGAAGAATCTGAACAAAGTCAATGTATTATACACGCTGCGCAGCTTAAAATCAATCCCATGCCGCAAAGAACACTGAATGCAAACTTGTTCCTGGTGTTATGTAACAATGTTCTCCAATAAACATGAATGCCTATCAACAATATTTCACTTTGGGTTAACGGAGAACACAGAAACGTTACGTTGAGAAAACAAAGACGATTTGTTCATCGTTTATTAATTAGTTGGAGCAAAAATAGAAAGTGAGGGGTAGATCAAACTAATGTCCACAATCATACCAAATTACGTGGCATATGCCAATATTAATGGCAATAAACATGTCAAGATCTTAATTGCGTCGCTCGGATCCAATGTTCATATGCTGAGACGTATAGATCGTGTTTTTCACATACATTAAATAGGATAATATTGTACTTTAATGAGATGAAAATATGTGTTAAATGAAAAAATGCTTTGGTATAGCCATGTTTTTTGGGGCTGACCTGAGCATTACAGACAAGCTGTGCACCCCTCACTGTTATAAAGCACTGCGTCCTCTAAACCAATGAACAATGATATGACATGGAAAGCTCGCCGCTGTGCAGGTAAAGTAGAGCAGAGAAGACAGTGTAAGAAATCAGGACAGACACTGAACATCTGTCCGTTGCTGATTCACGTCAAATGCTTTGTGTCAGGTTGATTACTGCGGGTGGTCTGTGTGCAAAGCGTGTAATCCACGGGGGTATTATCCTACTCAAGAAACTCCATAATAAATCCACGTCATCCCACAGAAAGAAAAGACCATCGCACCAGCAAGGCTTTCAGCAAAAAAAACAAAGGAGAGAATGTGTTTCCAATACGGATTTGACTGTATTTTCGCCAAACGCTGCTAGGTTCGTGTATGTGGCAGCGATATTTTTAACTTAAAGCAGCATGGAGAGCTGTTTCGAGTTGGCTTTTCTCCGTGACTGGAACAGTGCTTTAGGTTTCTGGTGTTCCTGGTCAAATGAATGTATTTGGTGACCTTACAGTGTCACGATGATCGTAGTTCAGTTGAGAAGATGACGTGAAGCAAAGTCCGTCTCGGTCCGTTCTGTTACTGTCACAACACTACACGCGTTATCGGAGCTGAGAAGTAACTGATTACAAAAAGTACTTGTAATTAGAGTAACTTACATTTGAACATACCCGGGATCAGACTACAGTTACTTTTTTATGGATTGCATGATTATTCACACAATAGCAATTATTTTGTTACCACTGCATTACGCCAGCACTACCGTAACAATTTCATCAGTATATATACGTTTAATGTGACATATAAACAATGATATATACTTTGTATGTGCTTTAATGCGAAGGTTGAGTGAATGGTTTGTGAAATTGCACATAAAAATTGTCTTCTGCGGCAGACGTGTTCGTGCGGTTTCGATTTTATAGATTGATGAATGGGTCACGACCGTTACGCAACGCTATTAAACGTTCCACAAATGAAACGTCACAGTAGCATCCAGCGAGCGACACGCACTCTCCTGAAGCGTTTACAGTAAGACCTGGAGAAGCTTCGAAGGCTCACGCAAGCCTGGTGCTGAAGGCTAACTACATCTCGGGGCTGTAAAGCTTTCATGCATTTTCCAAACGAAAAGCATCGCGTATCGAACTGCTTGAAGAGATAAAAGTCCATAAAGGGCTGATCCAAACACCAGCCAGCTGCTATGGATTTTTCCTTGCCTCGAGGGTGATGCGAGGTTACAATTTAGGAGTGTGGCACAAAGTACACTCTTTATCTACTTTGCCTTTCAATCTCTGTGGCATAGCTTAGCATTTCCTAATTCTTTATTTAATATTTCAGACATAATACATGTGACATACATATTAGATTGCGGACACAGCCGAACACGTCAACAGCAACAAAATAACCGCTAACGGCATCATGTAACGAGTTTGACTATATATATGTATATGTATGGAGAGCAAAACCAGACGTAAGTGTACATGTTTCCACTTGAAAACTGAATAAATAATGTTTACATTGATGTTAGGATAGACCATCTGGAATCTGAGGGTGCAAAAAAATCTTAACATATACAATTAGGTTTTTAACATATTTACGGTAGGAAATATCCAAAATATGAGCAAGATAATCTTTTTCGTTTTCTGTTTGAAATAAGAGTCAGCAAGTGAATGATGAGTTTTCCTCGTTGGGTGAACTATCTCTTTGAGTGTCCATCTTCCTAGTTCCTGTCTGGATGTCTTCTCCTGCCCATGAGAAACCTCATAAAACCTGCTAGCTTTCACTCTGGGCTTTTGTGTACAACCTCTACCAGATTTTGAACCGTTAAACTACATGAACTGAAAGTAGCATCATTTGCAAGATTAATACAAAATGGTAGGAAGACATAAACAGTCGGATTCTTTTATTGTTACTATTAAATTTAGACATTTAGCAGACACTTTTACTTAAAGCGACTTTCAAATGAGGACAATGGAACCAAACCATCCTATATTTGATCTTACGCTCATTTCTCAGATTCGTGAGAATAATCGTACAAACAGAAATTGTGCCTAAGCGATGTGAAATCTACAAATCATGAAATGATCCTTATACTTGCGCGCAAATAAATGGTTTCAGCTCTCTTAATTAAAGTCATCGACACATGAAATATATTTAGAGCAGTGCGTACGTCTGCTCAGACCCTGACGTGACGGCATTTTTTGCAGCGTAACGATTGCATACTTATTGGTTTAATTAGTTGAGATGGGGGTGGGGGTAAGTCTTTTCTTTAATTTCCCCAGTGGGTAACTTCAGTAACGTGTCTTTGCCCCCGCTCTGTAAATGATGCAGGGCTGACCAGAGACACATGATGTAATCCTCCTAGTGCTGTATGATGTAATCCTTCTCACAAATCCTGCCGCGGCTCTTCAAAGGCATGTTCTACATAAGCTGCTGGAGTTATTCAGAGACGGCCAGCTGCAGCTCCACAGAAGAGCTCAGCAGCCGCTTCTCACTTCCAGCCTTTGGTAATGAGGTAAAAAGCCGGTCACGACTGTTGCCAAACACTCTCGATGGAAAGTGGCCAAAGCCTGTTTGAAAAATCACTAAATCCTAATGCTTAATGCTGTATGCTAGTTAGAATATTCGTTGCATCGCTAACATTTGCATTCTGTCTAATTTCAGCCCGCTTTTGTATCGGTTTTTCCTCTTCTAGTTTCTTTCATGTACTTTAATGCAGCTGAATCAGAACAAGTACACAAGTTAGAGGCAATTATCCACTCTACGACACTAAACGGAGACGTCACGTTGGTTCTTGTAGGAAGATGAGAAAACGAACGCACGTTGGCATCAGCTAAGCATTGCTTCCAACTTGACTCACAACTACAGACACAAAAAAATATATTAATATTGTAATGTATTGTGAAAATTACAATCGAGCAATCATTCGGAGTGCAGGGTGGAAAAAGTAAGTGAACCCTTAGATTTCGTACTTTGCAGATCTCCCCCTGCTTTTCAGACCTGCCGATTTTGGTACCCTCCCCACAATCCTGTTTGAGTTCATGTGCGGTTTTAGGCTAAATATGATACGCATTTGATTTCAACCCTCCAGGCACCGGACGTCTATGTACCGTCAGATTGACGTTGGATGACATGAAAATAAAATGCGGGTTGACGTCAATATTTGATGCCAATTTGACTTTGACTTAATGTTGGACTTTGGTTACACAACCTAAAAACTACGAATATCAACATCAGCTGATGTCTGTATTGGACATCAACTTAACATTGACATTAGGTGTTGAATTTTGTTGAATATTTATGACGTTCTGTGTCTGCTGAGATTGTTCTTTTGACCCTCAGCTTCAGACCAACAAAAGCTTGTGCTCAACAAAAAGTTTTTCACCTCTCTCAAGATCGACTGTAAATATCTCGCAGAGTTTAGAATTTGTCACATTTGAAGACAATGTTTCTCACTGTGGATTCATGAACATCCGAGTCTTTTTTGGTTTTCTCGTCTTTGTCTATAATCACGTCTTTACACCACATGTTATAAGTTATTCACTTCAGAAATCTACCCAGTTGAAAAGACATACAACAGAAATAATAACAAAATCTGTAGTGGTTTTACTGGTTACAATGGGGTAAACTATAGCTTTTTATTCAACGGAAAATATTTTTAAAAGGGTTCATATACTAATTGTTTTTACGATGCGCACAAAAACAATTTCAATAGTACACGATAAACACTGTATAAGAACAATGTTTTCGACTCATCAGTGTTGAACAAACACCGGTCATACAGTCATATTTCAATACACACACACACACACAGTCTGTCTCTCTCTCTCTCTCTGAGAGGCTTGTCTCGGCACAGGGTCAAATCTCTTCAGTTTCAGTTCAGATCAGATCAGATCATGTGTTTGGATATTCCACATGTGCTCTTCAGCAGACACTACTGTACTGTACAGCACACGTCAACATGAAGGTAAGAACCACCTGCTCTGAATCATTTTTAACATGTTTTGTATTTATTTTGTCTGTCAGAAAATTCTGTAATTTCAATATTTATTTTGGCAAAATCGGCAAAATCACTGCGTATATTAATATGAAACACAGTTTTGTGTTTAAAAATATTTGTAGCATCTTTTACTTATTTCTAGAGCCACTTTGTATGAATGAACCATTAACTGAGTCATACTAAGCAACGTCATTGTTACCTTCATGTCTAGATGGAATATGAACTTTTCACATTCAAAGTTCGTTTTTTCCTAAAGAGATTGTAATTAATGCTACAAATGAAAGCCCTTTCACTGACATGAGCAGCTTTGGACTGTGAGTGACGGGACAGACACTTTCAGTCCTGGAGCTTTACTGGTTAATATTAGGATTAATGCACACATGCCCTAGAAAAAAAAATGAAAGCCATAAATGGGTCCAGATCTGAGAGGGACATTGATTACTTTGCTTGTTTGTCCACCGGGGATGATTGTGACATAGAGGACATTGCTCTCTCAAGTCGGTTAGACTGTGCTCTCTATAGCTGTACAGAACAACATTGAGAAAACAAACTGACCAGAAGCGGTAAACTTACAGGACCATACCGTCTTCATTAAAGTTCGTCTGAAGATTTAGTGGTTGGCCTAAAACTGTAAATAAGTAACGCTATTATAGAGCGATGCTGGATGACTGTTTGGGATCAGTAAGATTTTTTACATTGTGAAATATCTCTTCAAACAATTAAACTATTAATCATATTCTGTGACTTGCCGTTGATATGATTGTTCCTCATCTGTCGGCTAGGTTGATGTTTTAGGCAGTAGCACAGCTCCCTATGTGGGCTCTCACAAACAAGGAAGCATCCTAGGTTTTGCCACAGAGATGTTAAGTGTTGGTCGCATTGGGATTAGAACTGATAACAGTATAGGATATATACTTCATTGACCACTATATGTTTTCCCCCCAGGCTATAAGTCACACTTAATGGAATTAGGAATCTGAAGCATACACGAAATGGATTCCTGGACATTTTCGTTCTCACCCAGCAACCTCCCCAGCAATCTGTCTGTACTCCCCATGTACGACGACATCCTGCTCGGCAACATATCTGAGGAAGGCCAGGGAAACAAGACGGGCATGAGCTTGCCCTGCACGGCCGTCATCACCTTCATGTACTTTGTGGTGTGCGCGATCGGCCTGTGTGGAAATGCTCTGGTCATCTACGTCATCCTGCGTTACGCCAAGATGAAGACGGTCACCAATATCTACATCCTGAACCTGGCGGTGGCGGACGTGCTCTTCATGCTCGGCTTGCCCTTCATCGCCATCCAGTTAGCGCTGGTGCACTGGCATTCGGCGCAGCTTTGTGTCGCGTGGTCATGACCGTGGATTCTCTGAACCAGTTTACCAGTATTTTCTGTCTGATGGTGATGAGCATTGACCGCTACCTCGCTGTGGTGCATCCCATCAAGTCCACCAAATGGAGGAAGCCCCATGTGGCCAAGACCATTAATCTGGTGGTGTGGGTGGTGTCTCTTATCGTCAACCTCCCGATCGTGATCTACAGCGGACTAATCACCAAACCCGACGGATGCTTCTGCACCATCGTGTGGCCAGAGCCGCAGGAGACCTACTACACTGCCTTCATGTTCTACACCTTTTTCCTGGGCTTCTTCCTGCCCCTGATGGTCATATGTCTCTGCTATCTGTGCATTATCATCAAGGTCAAGTCCTTGGCAGTCAGGGTGAACTCTGGCAAACGTAGGCAGTCTGAGAAGAGGGTGACGCGGATGGTGTCCATCGTGGTTGCCGTCTTTGTCTTCTGTTGGCTGCCCTTCTACATCTTCAACGTGACGTCGGTCACCGGCACCATCAGCACCACGGCTTTCTTAAGAAGCATGTTTGCCTTCGTGGTGGTGCTGGGATACGCCAATAGCTGCGCGAACCCAATACTGTACGCTTTCTTGTCAGAGAACTTCAAGAAGAGTTTCCAGAACGTCCTGTGCTTGAGAAGAGCGAGCGCTTTGGATGAGGCTGAGCACACCGACAGCAAACAGGACAAGCCTCGAATCTTGAAGGAGCCAACAGAAACTCACGACACACTGCTCAACGGAGACCTGCAAACCAGCATGTGAAAAACAAAGGTCACTGCTCGGCAAACTGTGGATTTGAAATCCATAGTAACTGACTGTGAAACCATCAAATATGGTTTTGTTAAAAGCCTACTGGCTTAGTTTCCCAAAGTTACAAACTAATAGATTTTTGTCATCTTGCCATATTTTGGCAATGACCTCATATTTTACTCACCCTGAAACCTAGATGTATATGACATTCTTTCTTTCAGATAAACACAGTTTTTTTTTTTTTTTATTTATCCTGGCTCTTCCAAGCTTGGTATTGCTGGTGGATAGCGGCCATGATTTTGAAGCTTCATAAATCTAATATATCCTCAAGTACTGCGACGTAAAACTAACCTGTACGCCTTCAGGGGTCATCACACGTCCTCTGAAGCAGATCCATGAGTTAAATAACTGACTCATGATGCAGTTTGAAAAGTTTGAAATCCAGAAATATTTTTGTGACAGAAAACCTTCGATCTGCTTCAGAGGACGTGTGAGGACATATAGTTTAGTTTTACATTACAGCACTTGTGGATATATCTGAGCTGCTGAGCTTCAAAATAATGGCTGCTATCCACCAGAATTACCAAGCTTGGAGGAGCCAGGATACATTTTTTTAAAAGTTCTGTGTTCATATACACCTAGGATGTCTTCAGAGTGTATAAAATACGGTGTAATGTTTTCGGCTGAACTATTCCTCTAACTAGTTGCTTATTAGCATGCCTGTTATTAACATATTAGTACTTATAAAACACATATTCTGCATGACTGTATTACTCTGACTACCAACTATTAATGAGAAGCAAATTAAGAGTTTATTGAGGCAAAAGTCATAGCTAATGTTTTGTTAATAGCAAGAATTGGAATAGTTTACCAGTTTTTTCTACTAACTATTAACTATGACTCCTAGTTTTCTGCTTCTTAAATAGTTATGTAAGATAGTGGATATCTAGTATATTGTCAAGCAGAATATGGCATGCTTTATTCTGTACTAATAAGCAGCTAATAAGCATAGTTACACACAATAGTTAACAGTGAGAATTGTTCCCTGAACTAAAGTGTTACCATGCATTGTATAAAAATGTTATATTTTATCTAGTCTATTTATAGAGTTCTGATTATAAACTAAAGGACTATGGTATTCACCTGTGGCATTGTGTCTGAAGAAAATACTCATTTTCTAATTTATTTTTTTATTTTTACTCACAGACAATAGCAAACACCTCCACTACCGTAATGTCATTACACTACACAAATACGCTTTCTAATTGTTTTGTGGCCAATTGCTGAACTGGAATACGCATCTCTCTGTTAATATTATTTTCAAGAATCTAACTAATCTGAAGAGAGTTTATCCAGAAATGCAATATTGCTGTAGTCTTGTTAGCGTGCAATTCAAGCCAAAAATAGTGTGGGTCTCTCTGATAATTTCTAATAACTGTTCAAAGATTCTGGCCTCTATCCCTTTGAATCAACGTAATGTTCAGGTCAGACAGTAATCTAGAGAGATTTTCCTCGTCTCATTTGAAAAGGGCTAAAGCATTGTCCTTATGTTGCTTCTGAGATCAGGCAGGGACACGTGTATCATGATCTTGGATCATCTCTCGCACATATCTTGCCTTCTGAATACAAGGCTTGTTTAACAGACAATGATATTAGTTATAGTCACTGCAATTGTGAAAGGCTTCATTTATGTCAACACGTTAACCTCTTTGTCCAGAATCTTTCTGACTTTATTTGTCTTTTTAATGGCGAGCATTCATCTGCCAGCGATAAGGTGATTTTATTCAAGACTTCGTGCAACAAAAGAGTTACAAAAACAGTCTCCATGCCTGTTAGAAAGCAAACTTGGTCACGTTTCTGGTTATCTGATTTTCTTTTCGGCAAGTTCTGGTCTTCTTTTTATTTATGTTATTATTATCTGTTGCCGAATAAGCCATAATTCTGCGATCTTATATTTGACTTTTAATATTTATAAACAGCTTTCATTAGTTGGAGAGTTCTATCTTTTGAGTGGAATACCTTTGGTGACTCTAAATAAATCTGTACTAAATCCTCTATGTTATGCTGCTATATTAAAGATGTTGTAAGGTCAACATAAACATCTTCTGTATGTATATGCCTGATCGGTCATCATTCATTATCTCCTAAAGAGCACCATCTTCTGGAGAAACAACAAAATAGAGCTGCGAGGCCGAATCTCTTATTGCATTTTGGTTGACCTCATTATTCTAAAAATGACAACAAAATTACATTTCGATTTTATTTGAACTCTAATGTACAATTTGAGTGCATGTCAAGATCCTGCTTTGTTTTAGTTATTAGTTCATTGCTAACGCAGTTGACCCGAAACAACCGTCAAGCTGCTTTATGAGCAAAGGTTTGTGGTTGAGGTTCAGTCGCAAATACAAGGAAACTGCGTCATTTCTTCTCTTCACAGAGAACAAATTATTATTTTACTCATTAATATGGTCGAATTGGATCATTAAAGGTCAGGAGCAAAGACACTGCTTTATAAATTAGGATTAAATACATATTTGATGAATACCGATGTGTTTTTGTGCAGGTGAGATGAATAAATACATGTTCATATTTATATAGAGCTACACGCAACACCTCTGCACTTTTACTCCCGATTTCTCTCAACATGGCAACAGCAGATCTGTCAGACATGAGGAAGTTACTAGCAGTGAGCATTCGAGGTGGATCAGAAAGAGTTTTAGGACAACTCTGATGAAATCCGTTTCAAATACGTGTCCATTATAGTGTTACATTTAAAACAGATCAAATTAAGTCGAGATTATTCGAAGGTTTATTCACGACAGTCGTGCCATTACTTTTACTTCTGACTCTTTGCTTTTTTTGAAAAATGGTTTTACCATTTTATAATTTATTACATTTTTTTTTTGTATCTCAATGGAAAATCATTTGCTGTTTTGTGGTTTACAACATAAAAGAATAAAAATGTCTGTTAAATGAATAAATGTAATATGATTATAAAATGTAGAAAGATTGACAACTGTGGAGCACCATTGTGAAGCAGCAAGCATCACAACAAAATGGTTGATTTCGGTAAATGTGGGCAAATATATATGGGGCTAAATTCAGTAAATCCGCCCCGAGGTAACCAGAAGCTCCAGAAGATGGCGGTAAAGCAACACCAAGGATGCAAGCTGCCCTTAAAACCTTAAGAGGAAGAGGATGAACGAGTAACTCCAATATTTTCTTGTGCATGCGTTAATTGCTATAAACTGTTTCTTGTGTTGTTGCATGAGCTAGTAAGTTATTTCAAGAGACCGGTTCAGTTCACTTAGTTCTGTTGTGGGTAAGACAGATTAGCTAATTAACTTGGCGGGATATGTTGTGGCCACAAGATGATCTAGTCGAGGTTATGGCATCCTCATGAGCATGCGACGTGAAGTCATATCCTTCAGATCCTGTGACCAGGGAAGCACCACGCTTCTTTTCTTACCTACTTTTTGTCTTGTTTTCCAGTTCTAAAACTATTTTAATAAAACTGCAATGTTATTCATTTAAATAACCTTAGAGAAACAGAAGGGAACTAGAAAATAGAACTAAAGTCGATTTACTTTGTTTACATGTAAATAAAATCTAAATTAAATGACCTAAATTAAAACCTATTCAGAAGGTTTGAATCAGATTAAACAACTTGATCAGTGTTAATTCACTTCACCATCTTTTCACAAACATTTCAGCATCACATATTGTATGTGAATAGACTTTCAATGGACAGAAATCCCTCAGATTTCTTTGAAAGACATGCTTTTGTGTCAGAAAGATGAATGAACATGTTTACTCACCCTGAGTATAAATTTTAATTTAAATTACTAAATGGATGCCACGGTTGCCACCTTACTGGGATTTTATTCACAAGCCTTTGTTTCGGCCTGTTTAGAAGTCAAGTCAAAGCAGCCCACCCTCAGGCCTTGGCCCAGGGGTCTTCATCCCTACTCCTGGAGCACTACTGTCCTGCAGACCTAAACAAGACATATCTGGACCAGTTTTCAGGGGGTTGGTTGATGATAGAGTTTAGATTGAAGATTGAAGCGATGGAGAGTTCTGCTTGAGTCTATGGTCCTGTCTTCTCAGATGCAGCTTTTTCTATGCGGTTTGGCTGTTTGTCCACAGGTAAACGCTGCACCAGGTCACTGAAACCTAACATTTTGAACTTTTTCAAGCTTCTGATTGGCCAACATGGCATTACAGGTCGCCACCTGTTGGTTTGGCATGTTCCTGACACTGCTTCATATATATGTGGAGCAGTTTTGGCCAACTCCACCTTTGATTCGTCTCCTCAGAGAACATTATTCCTGTTTCTTATGAAGGTGTTGAGATCAGGAGCATTTCAAAAACAACAGTAAATCAGTTCTGACGCTTTTGTTATGAGAAGATAAATGACTGCAAAGATGTGTGAACAAAACACAAGCTTCGTCGCGAGCTGGAGGTCAGCGCAGCGTAGAGGAAAGCAGCTTATTTTTCCGTTTGGTTTGATCTTGCTGTCATCTTCTACACCCACTCCATCAGGGCTGGGTCCTGCAGCAGGACTTTCTCGGGCTGTGTGGTCCAGAAGAGTGGAGAACCTCACCCTTTATCAACAGAACATCAGCTCCTTCGGGCATTTCGAGCACTTCCTCACGATGCTTCAGATGTGATGCACGCCGGAGCCAACCACAGGCTGGGGTCACCACGGACTGAGAGAGTAGGCAGGAACCAGAGGTTTATTGATGATGCAACAGCAGGAAAGGACGGTTGAGGGGATCTCCAAACACAAAGCCTGAGCAGATTCAGACGTCAGGGAGGAAATGAGAAAACCCCAGACCAGTGGAGGTGTGTCTACAGTGACCCAAAAGCGCTCTGAACCTTAGAGATGCCTGAAGTCATCGTGAAAAATATTACATTGCAAGTGTCATTCCTCAGAAAGACTTTTAAGAGATTCCATATAAGGAACATTGTTAGTTGCAAAATCATAAAACAGTAGTTGTGAAAACAATAGTGATACTTTGTGGTCATCAGAGATTCATTGAGCATGATTAATGAGTAATAATTTTTGGGAAAATTATTTCTTATGATAATCATTGTGACGGCCAAACATGGCTCTTTGAAGTGAACTTATTTCTGAGAAAACCCTTACATTTTTACATCCTTTTTTAGAGAATGAAAAATATGAAGAAAAAATGTACGTGTTTTGAAATAAACATGCCAAGTACGGCTACATTTTCATAAAAATACAAAAATTAAATACTGTTACATCTGAAAATCAGACTAATTGTTGTATGCTGTATTACATTTTTGTCAGTCTTTTAATAACATTTGGCTTATATTGAATTAAAATTAAGGTGGTGGTGACAGATACGGTATGCTTTTAATTTCTGCGCAAATCATTCTGTAAGCGACTGACCCAGTGATTTAACAACGGTTCACTCAACATACAATAATATGTCCTGCAGGGAGGTTTAAAATATTAATAAAGTGAAAAGGAAAGCGATAGTGCAGTTAGATTTCAGCTTCCTTTTAAAAAACGGAGCCGACTTCCCTGTGATGAACTACACTACCCATAATCCAAGGCGAGGCGAGGTAAAAATGCTAATAAAATTGTTTCATATTTGTAGTGCACTGCTTTTAGAGTAATAAATTCAATTACAGTAAGTGTAATCTTGTGTATTTTGTGTGTGTGTGTATCATCTTGTCAATTACAAGTGTAATTTTTACTGCACCCCGGGTGACATGAACAGGTCAGAAACAGCTAAACTGGACTTATGTTCCTCACTATAACAAGCACACTATGTTGTATATGGCACTGTATAAGCACTAATAACAACACGGCATGACTAACAGGTGAAAGCAAATATGCAAATCTTTGACTTTTTGCATGTCACTTTGCATCCAAAACATCCTTGATGGCTCGGGATAAGTTCCCCAGCGAGGGCTCCTGGGAGTGGGGAAAACGGAGCAGCTTTGAATAACAAATGAGCCCTATTTTCACTTGAGCTTATCGCACAGTCATAGACAGCCTTGCACGGCCCGTCATTTGTCCATGCAAAGCGTCTCCACTTGTTCACAATCATTATCATCGGACTGAATCATCAGTGACAGTTTTTATGTCATTTGGTGAACTGAGCCGCTCGCACAGAAATCCGTAGGTTACAGGCATCCAAAAGAGGAAGGAGACATGTACTGAAATGAAAACGAACCACAGTCCGCACATGCTTGACGCACAAATGTACCTCTATTGATGTGACGATATTTACAACTATTTCTTTATAGTTATCGTCCTCACGTGAACGTGCCGCTTAACCCCTACTGTAGACTTTACGTGGCTCTATACATACGTTATAAGTACGTTTTGGCTCATGTGTCAATACGTCAAAACAGTTGTTTTTTCCTCTGAGTCATCATAACACTCCCTTTCATCCTGCCGTTGTACTGAAGCAGTTTCTGTATGGCCCTGCTTCTAGGCTTCATCATTAAAGCATGTGTGTACGGGTGTTAAGGATGTGGCTTACATACCCCTGCGAGAATACTAAGTGTGCCCAAAACACTGGAGTCTTTGAGGACCCGCAGGGACCGCCGGGCAGGGGACGTCGCTCGCCATAATGCGAGCAAGCAGAAGTGATGACAGAAGCCCGTTCTCATCCCAGATGCCACAAAAAGGCCGAGCTGTGAATGCACTGAGGGGATCGCTCACGGCCAGCGGCAGAGACACCCTTACACTGGTAACTGCTGAATGGATGAAGATCCCGCAGCCCCTCATTTCCATTGGCTTTTATAATTATCAAAGAAGCAGCTTATGAAACATGACTACAAAGAGCAGAATATCTGTGTGTCTGTGTGTGTGTGTTAAATGAGAACTGTCTGTGTCTCATCCTCTCCTTTGGCTCTTTCTTCTGTTGTTTCAGACTACGTGAAGGAAGAAAAAGAGGCTAATTGCGTCACTGTGACATTGATTGACGTGGATTTATAGATCGATCGATTGTTTGGCTACTTAACTTAAACATGTGCCTGTCCCTTTAACGCTGTAATAATTCTGTCATTGAAAGAAAAAGTTTTTATTTAGGATCGAGTGTGTCTCACACGTCCTGGAACATTCAAAAAATTATTGCGCTTCCAGTACAATTTTCGAAAATATGTTTTTTTATGGCAGTTATCGTCACGCTGATATACGTTTAATTGTTCATTTTTGTTTTTGAAAAGTTGAGTTTAGTAATGGTGAAAGGAAGTGGAGATGCGTCATCCATCTTTCTTTACAGTCTATGTTTAGGGTTCACTATGGAGGCACAGTTTATATTTTTGTGTGACTAATTCCAAACATTCACACAAAAATAAAAATTCTGTCATTAATTACTCACCTCATGTCTCTTTAAACCCATAAGACCGTTCATCTTCAGAAGACAAGTTAACATGTTTTTGAGGTAAATTAGAGATGGACAGCAACACAACCGAAATGATCCAGAAACATAGTAAATACTTGGTAAAACAGTCCACGTGACAATCATGGCTTATCTTCAGTTATTGGCGAGTACTTGAGAATGTATTTGACGTAATCAGCCTTGTTGCGATACTCTTTAAGATGGCAGAAGACGTAACTCTGGGGAGAAGAATGGTTGAGTAAATTATGTTCTAGTATTCTCGTAGCGTTGCAAAACTGAAGTTGAGCCACTGATGTCCTATGGACTGTTTTATCGATGTATTCATGATGTTTCTGGATCATTTCAGTTGTGTTGCTGTCTACGGAGGGCCAGATATCTCTCAGATTTCATCAAAAGTATCTTCATTTGTGTTCAGAAGATAAAGGAAAGTCTTACGGGTTTGGAACGACATGAGTGATTGATGACAGTATTTTCTTTTTCGTGTGAACTATCCTTTTAAGACCATAAGCTAATTTAGTTAACTGTGTTTCTTCTGTAGAGTCAAAATGGTGCATGTGTGTGTCTACTACACTGAGCTAAATATGACTGTAACCTTCACTTAGGAACATCTTCGTGGAAAAAAAGGGCTCCTTCTAGGGCGTTGGGTTTTAGAATAGGTTCGTTTGAGTCATCATAAATAGCTTTATATATAAACAATAGGCTTCTTCATTTAGAAGACTCGGTAAACATGTGATTCTGCACCACTGCATGTTTGTTACACCATAGTAGGTGTGTGTGTGTGTGTGTGTGTGTGCGCGAGTGCAGTCTGATATTCTGGGAACGGAGGGGTCGTGTTGTTGACCCACCTGCTCCCATCTCTCTTCAGCTGGATCTTGTCGCATTTCAGCAGCTGCAGCCGCTCACAAAGCACGTCTTTGTAATCCGTCCTTGGGTGGACACAAGGAGCAGAGGAAACACAGAGAAGCAGAAACGGCTCGTCTTGCCTCCTTCACTGATTTTACACTGACTGTCCTTCATGCTACTAGATGAACACATACCTTCATGCCTGACACACACACACACCTGTTACATGAGCTTCATGCAGAGGGCAAAACTAACGAAGCGCGTCCAAGTAACTGAACAAAAGACGAGCGCTGCACATAATTTCACATGCAGATGTCAAATATTCAAACCTGTGTTCTTCCAGCAGCATGCAAAGCACGTTTGCAAATGTGACCGAGGCAGAAATAGCTGAGCAGCCTGTTTGCTGCACTTTAGTCAAATTTTCTGAATGTGGTAAGAGCGTGCGCTACCGTATGTGTCGACTTCATGCCTGCTTCCGACCCTCAACCTTCATAGAGCGTGTGTGACCGCTGACACAGATACATTTAAAAGTATGAATGACAAACACCTGATCAACAAATCACAATCAAAAATACTGTAGTGAGCAATGGATGAATGAATTTGTGATTTGACAAATAACATACAAGCACGTCATTTTGAGAAATCAAGGGAAGAGCTGCTCTTGGAAATTGTGCGCATTCTTTCTCCTCTGAGGTGAATATCTCTCTTGTGTCGTGGTTGTTGCAATAACAAAACTAGCTCTCAGTGGGTCAGAGAAGTTTTTCAGGTTGTCTGGGCATTGTTTTTGATTAAACGTGATTTCTGAAATGGATGCAGGCTAGAGCGAACTGCTCCTCTCACAGTCTCACGACCACAGCAGACCCCAGATAGCACGAGTACGTCTGCAAGATGTCTGGTAAAGATCTCTTGATCTGGAGAGCATCCGATGTCAAACATCTGGCATACATAGTTTTACATACATTCTAAATCGTAAACATAGACGCCTATTTGACATCTAAAAGGAGACATCCAATAGACGTCAAACAACTTAAATAAAATGTCTTGCAGATGTAAATGCAGACATCAAACGGACATCTCCTAGATGTATGTGTGCTATCAGAGACCCGTCAGAATATTTGCTAAATTGATTCGATTTCAGTTTGTTGTGAGACAAACCCTGTCATATACATTTTGAGCACACGGTCGAATGTGACCCTGGACCACAAAACCATTCATAGGGATTTATACATAATCTCAAACAGTATATACAAGCTTTCCATTGAAGTATGGTTGGTAACACTTGATTTGGATCATCCACGCTAAACTAACACTAGATGGGTTCAAAGGAGCTGTTTATTATTACTTATAAAGCACATATTCTACGTCCACAATCATTCCCAATAGCTAAAATTAACAAGTTCTGTAACACAGTAACTACTGATTAACAGTAAATTAGGAGTTTGTTGAGGTTTGTTGAGTACTCTGGTCCTGTTCAGATTGAGAATATGAAATATGAAATCTCTACTTAACTAACATACTCGCTCAAAAACATACCACAAGGACCAGTTTTGCTTGGTTCATTAAAAGTGTAATGCGGACAGACTTATTTTAGTGCATTCACATAAAAATGCATGGGCTAACCATATTTGTTAGATTAGATCATATATATTTTCTCGTCAAAAACAGCATTACAATGTGTCAGCATATATCATAAAAACAGCATATATCGACAGCTTATATACTGTTTTCTTCACTTTCAGAGTCACAAATGAATCACAAAGCGATCGATAGCTACTGGAGGGGTTTAACGGACAGCATAAGGAGTGAGCAAAAAAGGTGCTGAAAATGATATTGAAGATGATGGGGATGAATCAGAAAAAGCGTTGTTTGTCCCTGGCAGCTCACAGGAAATGTCCAGGAAGTGACATCTCTCCCACACATGTCAGCTGGACTGGGCTGCCGCCAATCACACACACACACACACACACACACATATATACACTACCCACAAAAAGCTAGGGATATTTGAAATTTATGGAAAGTTCATGCTGCAGTGAAAGTAGGGCATTTAGGTAGAAGCATGCAATAGTAATTTCTTAATCTCAACAAGTTATTGAAACAAAGGCTGACAACAATGGTTGTTAAGGACCATTAACAATTACGGACAAAAAATATCAATGTCTTAATAACTTGTCATGCATTCTTGAGCACCAGTTACAGGATCACAACCCTCTACACAACCACTTGAAAGCTTTGGCAATACTATAAAACAAATGTCATGCCAATAAAGCAACTTGAATTTGAACTTGTGAGAGTGTGTTTGAGCGTAAGTGTGTGTGTGTGTGTTTATACTACATTATGAGGGACGGACGTCCCAAGGACAGTAAAACCTGACAAGATCTGACTTGTCAAAAAGTGGCATTAGCATGTATAACGGTGAAAATCGAATCTTAGCACAGCATATATCAATGTGATGTATTCAAATACAATGTGTTTGAAAATCACAAATGAACTGTGAAGTGGAACGATGCAACAGGTTTTAGTGTAAGGGGAGGGTTTAGAGGAAGAATTGGATTAGGAGAAAAAACAATAGAGGTCTATGGAAAGTAGCCAAAATCCCCAGAAACTAACGTGTGTGTGTGTGTGTGTGTGTGTGTGTGTGTGTGCGTGAGACACTACTAGGGCTACCATTACTACTTTTTTAAAGATGAGCAATTTGATATTTTTTTAGTTTTTTCTTAAAGATACTTTGTATGAGGTATTTATTACCTTTATTTAAGACGTTAGGATATTATGTACAAAAAAAGAAGTATACACACTTTTACTGCTGCTCTTTATCTTTCTTGACATGTTTGTGTTAATGTAACACTGAGGACCTTGTGTGTTTAACCTAAGCCACTAATACAATAATTTTTATGATCAGAAAAGCTTCTGGATCCCAGTCTACATGCATGTTTGTTTCCAGAGCTGTAATGAATCTTCCTGAAGATTGCAGACAACAGAGCACTTAAGTGGCGTTTGATTCCATGGCTTTTGTTTTCTTAAGGAACATAGCGACAGCAGTGGTCTGGACCTCTTCTTTGGTCTTCTTGAGGGGTTGTTGGTTGGCAGCTCAACCTCAGCACAGAAGAAGGAGGACAGGATGTTTGAGGTTGTAAGGTTGCCCTCATGTTGTTCCAAACCCGTAAGACCTTCGTTCATCTTCTCAACACAAATTCAGATATTTTTGATGAACCTCCATAGAGAGCACTGCAACTGAAAGGCTCCAGCTCCAGAAATGTAGTAAAAACATGAGTAAAACAGGATGTGACATCAGAGAGCATGATTACGTCAAATAAGTTAAAGCGTTCATGTTCATGATACTTTCTAAAATGGTGGAATGCAGGGGAGAAGAATGTTTGAACGTTTTACCGATGTATTCACTACGTTTCTGGATCATTTCAGTTGTGTTGCTGTCTATGGAGGGTCAGATATCGCTCAGATTTCATCAAAAGTATCTTCATTTGTGCTCTGAAGATGAAGGAAGGTCTTACGGGTTTAGAACGACATGAGTGATTGATGACAGAATTGTCCTTTTTCTTAGAACTATCCCTTTAGTAGTCTCCCCGAAGACGTGTGTATTTTTTTCCACATAAGGGGAAAAACTGAATTTGTGATTCAGCGTGAGTCAACTGGTAAATGCTTTGAATACTTGAGGCACGCTGTGACACACACGCACACATCTCATCGCTTTCGGCAGGTAAAGATTTGCATCCAGTGACATTGACGGTCAGCAGTTCAAAATAGTGAAGTAAGAGCAAGCCGTGCGCCGTTTGAGCTAACTGACACATTTCACTATACCTGATGCAGACACAGAAGAGGAACAAACAGTATATGATCATTCAAGTAGGAAGTGTGTCTAGGACCCGAGTGGTCTAGCTATACGTGAGGAATACATTCAAAAGCTGAGCACATTATATTCACATATGCAAAGTCCTCATCCGAAGAAAACAAATATACCTGCTGTATTTTATTTTAATTCTCAGTTTTTTTTTTATTTGAGGCTGAAGGCAATGGAAGTCCAGCTCTCCACTAGAAGACATGTATACATTAGACACCATTTTAAAAGCTTTGTGAAAGATGCAGTTGCTGCTGCAGCCTTAAGGGTTTTTTTTTGTATTAACTGTATTATTTACTGTTTTATTTACGGTAGGAAAACAAAACCTTTAAACAAAAAAAGGAAATAAGTTGAAATCTTTTGTTTTTAAAAGATAAAGTCTTATAACAACTGGATCTGGCAACATGGCACAGCCAACTCTCCCAAGCCCCATTCACACGAATTGCTCGCCATCATTTTCACACCATGGGCAATCTAGAAAGCCTAGTCTCAACAGAATTACACATGCGGACACTCATAGGAGGAGTTCTGAAGTGCTAATTAGTCATTAGACCTTAAAATGTTACTTTCGAATATGAGAAATAGCTGGCTACGACCGTAGTATATTGACCCCAAGCACACAATGCAAGAGTGGTTTAGGGACGACTCTGCGAAAGTCCTCAAGTGGCCACTAGACTCGAACCCAGTGCAACCTCTCTGAAGAGACCTGAAAATGATGAGCTTGAGATCTGCAGAAAAGAATGGCAGAATATTGTCGAATCCAGGTGAGCTCCTGGTATCGTACTCAAATAGACGTTCAGCCTTTAATTGCTCACGCATGCTTCAACTAACAGTTTTTTCCATTCTATTTAATACGTTTGTATGTTGTTTTAGCATAAGACTGCTGATAAGGCTGTTGGTGGGTTTGCGATGGAACAAGACAAGCCTGTGGAAAACCGAGCAGTCCCTAGTGATCGTGTGTTTGTGCGGAGACATCCCGTTTCCCGTAAAAAGCGCAGGGGTGGATCGCAGTGCTCGGAAACAAACGTCCCATGCAAATTAAATTCAACATGAAAATTAGGAAGTTGATTTATGAGAATATGGGATCAAAAAGACAGACGAGTTGGAAGACGGAGGATGCCACAACTTTTATCCAGACCATATGGAGTGGGAAGGGTGGGGGGGTGATAATATGTGTCCTTAGCTGTCCCGTCGAAGAACTCAGACGCAGATCTTACTAGTCTTTCGAGCACTTGACCTGTCACAGTCGAAAAATAGAACGGAGGCCAAACATCTTTCAGATATCGGAAAATCTCTGTCAACGCATTGCGCAAAAGTTTCATTAGCAAAGAAAGAGACTGTGTCTTGTAGACATACATGAAAACGTTTAGCATTTCTGTCGAATATCAATTAGTGATCTGAATAATCTGACCTGTGACTGAGCGTGATCCCTTCTTGAACAAACAAGACAGTGAAGTATCTGGGAATAAACACGTACAACCAATACAATCTGGAAGTAGTTGAACTCTCTTCCACACAGAGCTAAAAATGGCTCCAAGCCATTCACTCGAAAGCCGTTCACACTAATTGTTTCCTTCAGTCTGAATCCTCAAACCCTCCCGCTCCTCTCAACATTCCCACTAATATGTTTAAACAAAGCCTCTAATTAGAACTGTAAACCTTTCATTAAGACGAATGAGTGTAGGTCAGTGTGAGGTCAGAGAGCAGCGTGAGGGTCAGACACGCATCAGAGGTCAACCCTGTTGTCACATGATAGCAGCATAGAGTGACTCCAGTCAAATACAACAGTTGTCATGCCAAGCTAACAACACTTGGCACGCCTCCGAGTGCCTCTGATTGGTCCATGGCTTTAGAACTGACATCGATGAGTGGCGCTGCCTGTAAAAAGGTTCTTTTAACTAGAACACGACAACTTAAAAATGTGGTGCTCATGCGTGACGCACTGTGAAAGATAAGAGACGCGAGCGTAACGTTTACACGCATCCGTCAAACGTTTTTTTTAGAAAATAGAAATAGAAAAGTAGCGCATTGGTATGGAAAAACATGTTGTGAACGGCCCTTCAGACCTTCGTTCATCTTCAGACCAGCTCTCACTTCAGAGGCCGACTTAGATCATGTGTACCTTGATAACTAATCACATTACACCACTGATATCACTGAACTGCTGCCAGGTTCTGATACGGTCATTTGACCCTTTGCGGAGAGCTTGATTGACAGGCGACCTGACCAATCAAAGCACCAAATTTGCAAACAAGAGTAGATTAACTTACTTAAAGAACTTAATTTTGAAATCAATGCCTTTCTGCAGTTGAAACTATGCAAAAGATAACCACTGATGTTCATTCGTGTTTATTATTTCACGCTTTAACTAGTAAAGAAAAAGAGATGATCAATTGAACTGGGGAGCAGAAGTGATCTGACACAGCACATTTAAACGGTATTTGTTTGAATTTCTCAATAAATGACAAGATTTGAAAGCTGAGACTTTGTTTTATACCAGAAGTAACCTACTATGTCTTGTCTGTCGGCATGTTGTCAGAGTCTTCTTTGCTCTGTGATGCATTTAACTGAACCTTATGGTCACTGTATGTTTTCAATTAATGGACAAAAGCAGTGAGAACATTAAAGCAACACTCCACTTTTTTGGAAATAGGCTCATTCTCCAACTCCCCCAGAGTTTTACTTTTTTTTTTTATCTTTTCAGTTGATGTCTGGGTGATAGCACTTTTAGCATAGCTTAGCATAGATCATTGAATCCAATTGGACCAGAAGCATCGAGTTTCGATATTTTTCCTATTTAATACTTCACTCTTCTGTAGTTATATAATGTACTAAGACATTAAAATTGAACAAAAAGTTGTGCTAGGCTATGCTGAAAGTTCTAGCGCCCGACCCGGAGATTGGCTGAATGGATTCAAAAACGGTAAAACTCAACTTTTTAACCGAGTTGGAAAATTAGCCTATTTCGACAAAAAGTGGAGCTTTCTTTAAGGCAGTACACAAAAAAAGACAAAGTGCTCAAACATGATTTTCCTCCATCATGCCAACCTGCTACCATAAACAAAAGCAGCGCTTGCCCTGCCCCCAGTCTCCTCTGATTGGTCTGAAACAATTGGTATTAAAATGCTGCGAGACGCTGCAGTCAAACACAAAACAAGTTCACATATAAAAACAATGGATATATGTTTAATTATGTGGTTAAATATTTGTTTAATCCCTGCAAAAAGCTACAGACAGTATATAGTACAACATCGAGGAAACCTAACGGAAGAAAAAAGATAAATACTTCCATCCACTGAGCGAAAATGGTTTTGATTGTCGGGGTTTTACAGGAACTGGTCAGGACAAAGACATATAGATGGCAGACACAAAAACCAAAAGTGTCCCCCGAGAAATAAAAGCCTTCTGTCTCACTGGGACACGGTGAGTTCATGCACGCCTCTTTTCCTCATCTGTTACTCTTTCCTTCTTTTTTCTCATATTATAAAAATGAAGCAGAACTATTCGCCACAATACAGAGCGCTGTGACGGCTGGATTCATTGTTGTCTCATGTGTAACCTCTGTTGACACTCTTACTCTCAGACGCTTTCAAACCAGCTCCAGCGCTTGTCATCAAGTGAAACCAGCTGTGGCCAGCGTTTCCTTTCATTTCCAAGACTCGTAACATAGACCGTGGGCTGAAGCTGAATATTCTTTCTTTTTTTTACTGCCGTGTTTGAATGTAAATATGTGTGAACATGAATTGACTTTACAAGCTGCAGAAACGCTTCTACTTTTGGTTGTACTCAAAACGCATGTGTCTGACAAACGATGAATGTGTATTTTCTCGAACTGAAATCTGTCTCAACTAGCAGGTTCACGCAAAGCTTATGAATGCTATTGCAGCACTTTAGATTTAGTTTCGGTTGATTTCAAATGGACCATGCATCCGGGATTTTTTGTGGATTTATGAGGAAAAAATTGTGCCCTAGAAGGAATAGCTTTTTTCAATTTGCTAAATATATTAATGTAGTTGATTTATAGTGATGCCGAAGATGTTAGCGTGTCTCTAGATCGTTCACAAACGTGACCCCTACACGATCTAATTGTGTAGCGTCTTATTAACCCACTGCTAAAGAAACTCTTTAATGTCTCAAAAGTTCTCTTCCGCACCAATTTTGGAACTTTCAGATGCTTTCTGAATTACTTTTTTCTTTAGTAGGATCTTTTCTTCAATGTTACAAGGAAACACAAATTTTCTAAGAGCAACTCTTAGCACAAAAAAGACTTTCTTCAGTCAGCCCAAGATAACCCATATCTCTCGCTCCACTGAAGTCACAGTTCTACCGCAAGCAAGCGCTAAATTCAAATGAAATCAACCAAAAATTTTAATTCGATCATCGTCCGGTCAGTTTCTTCTTCTGGGGGATTCAAAAGTAGATCTTTTGAAGAATGTGAATAACCAAACAGTTGGTAGCCATTGACTGTCTTTGAATTATTTTCCTCTATTATGGATTTTTGAAAAGTGTGTAAAGTGACTGAAAAGTTTTAAATCTCAAAGTACGCCGCGTATAAATTTATTTTCTCTTGAATTGTTTTTAAAATGAATCCGAGCCATTTCACGATGTCATCAAACATTAGCATATTTACTGGCCGCTTACTGATCTTTTTGCGTTGGTCCAAACGAAAATGCTAATTCGTTCTTTGCCACTAGGTGCTGTTTTTTAGTGCGGTAAAATCACGTTTTCCACGCTAAACACGCTTTTTTCACCGAGACTCACCTTTTTAAAATAGTTTTCGGGTTGGCAAGGAGTTAAAAAAGATACGCTTGTTACTAGTTTTTAAGTCACATTGGATAAAAGTACGCAAAATGATTAAATTCAAATACATACAAAAGGTTTCAAACAATGCATTATTTGCAACATCTTTGTTCTTAAGATATGTACATTATTGCATTTCTTATTTCTTCGAGCACGTAGTATCTTAACATCTAATATTAGGGAAAAAACGAACAAAATGACGTGTGCAATGATATCAGATTTACAGCAATACAAATATATGTATCTATAACCTTAATATATAAGACTTACCACGCTGCAAGCGATCTCCAATTAACAAATAAATCCAAACGCTTCATTCTGCTCCGATGTTCGAACGCTGCTTGCGGCTCGGAGCAAACTCGGATGTCTGACAAGCGAGGCATTGTCTTTTCATGAGAAAGATGTTTGATAAAATCATTTGCGATACACTGGAACAAAGACAGTGATTCAGCCTCCGCTATCATCCGCATATGTGTCTCATAACACACTACATAAGCGTGCATTTCATTACGTCGAACAATCGTTTGTCGGATTGAATCTTTCTGTAGGGAAGGGTTTGTTACGGTAGAGCTGTGGGCCACCTCGTTCCTTGCTCAGTTCGTTTCTGTTCCACGTACGATGTTCAACCCCGTTATGGCGCACTGAAAAGAACCTAAACTATCCTTTCAAGTGAACGCGAACGCTTGACCTGCTAACTTAACCCTTTACAAAATGGCGGACGGCTCAGTGACCCGTAGAAACAGAGCTGGAAGAAAGAAAGACGGGGTATGAAGGTGAAACTGGATTGAAAGGATGAGAGGAGTGGAAAGCTGTTTCGGAGAGTTACGTTTCTAAAGTTATTGCAGATATGACTTTCATCAATATTTCATTATATTCACTCAAATATGATGAAAGTTACTTTTTATATAATTCATTAAAACATTGCGTTCCTCCATAAAAAAAGTAACTAATTATGTTACGTAATTACGGAAAGTGACTTATTGGCGGTTACCGTTTCAATCCGGGCAGGACTTGCATGTTTATTTTTAATATTATGGGTTCTAATGTAAAATATAATGTAAAAAAAGTAATGGTCCTCAGGAAATCAGTAAAACACACCTCAATAAATTGCATGAAGAACATTGAGATGATTAAGGATCCTCATTTTGAGGAAGGTTGAATCAGTTTTGTGCAGTGATGAGTAAATATATATTACAGTCTAGAACCACAGTAAGATCGTTTCTGATGATTTCTCTCAACATGGCAACATAATAAAAATAATAACCCTTATGAATTAAAAATTGTTACTTAAAAAACGATGCATTTCTTCAATAAATCTGACTATTCTGGTGTACCAGTTTTACACCTGAATTTAGTGGATTACTAAAACAGCTTGGGTTTCTTAAAACGATGTTTGATCATAATCAAACACACACGAGAAAAGAAAAGAAGTGAATTAGGGGCCTGCCTTCACCCTGAGCTTCTCTCTGAGTGACACTCATCAGCTGACCTCGTTCAGTGAAGCGCGCTGAACCAATCGGAGCCGATCACGGCTGAAGCGTCCGCCAACGAGCGTCCGCGGGAGGAGCGCCTCAAAGTCCGGCTGCCCGTCCTGAGCTCCGTCAGTGCGCCTCCGAGCTCCTGGATGGACCGCAGCAGCGTCTGAACCCGGGACACCTCGCCGAAGCGCTCATCATGACGGAGGAGCAGGATAAGTCCGGCGCGGAGCCGCCGTGCAGCCCCGCCGCCTCGTCCAGCTCCATGTCCCCCGAGGAGTCCGACTCGGACGCGCCGGCGTCCCCCGCGGCGCTCATGATCGCGAAGCTGGAGCGCGAGGACGAGCGCTTCCCGGCGTGCATCAGGGACGCGGTGTCCCAGGTGCTCAAGGGCTACGACTGGTCCCTGGTGCCCATGCCGGCGCGCGGCAGCGGCGCGATCAAGAGCAAGCCGCACGTCAAGAGACCCATGAACGCGTTCATGGTGTGGGCGCAAGCGGCGCGCAGGAAGCTGGCGGATCAGTACCCGCACCTGCACAACGCCGAGCTCAGCAAGACCCTCGGGAAGCTCTGGAGGTGAGAGTGTGTTACGCACAAGCTGCGTGGCGCGGAGAGGCAACGCTTTATAATAATGGCTATTACTATTGTTAACTTAAGCACATTTGTGCTTAAACTTTATTTAGATTGCACATCTAAGTGTTGAGTGATGTTATGTACTACATGCACTTGCTTTAGGGACACTTGCATGCAATTATGCATTATCGCTTAAAAATTTAAATGCATTTAAACGGTATTTTGAAATGTTCTTCTAAAATGAGCATTTTCTCAGGCTCATAAGGTCACGACCAGCTATTTTACTTTAACGCATAAAAAAAAGAAAGTGAAATGACTGAATCTACACGTATGAGGATGATAAAAAAGTCAACAGTCAAAATCTCTTCATTTCATGATGCAGTATTTTTTGGTCTAAAATGGGTTATATTTTGTCACGCCGGGTCTAATTCACTCGTACTAAATGCATGTAGTTCTCTGTTTCTTAACTATAACAAGAGTAGAAATGTTTTAACCGAATGCACCTCGCTCAACAGGCTGCTGACGGAGAGTGAAAAGAGGCCGTTCGTGGAGGAAGCCGAGAGACTGAGAGTTCAGCACAAGAAGGATCACCCGGATTACAAATACCAGCCGAGGCGCCGAAAGAGTGTGAAGCCCGGTCAGAGCGAGGCTGAGGCCGGCGCCGATCTCACCCAGCACATGTATAAAGCTGAACCGGGGATGGGTCGACTGGGGGCTCCGGCCGATCACACAGGTCTCTCACACACACACACACACACACACACACACACACACACACACACACACACACACACACACACACACACACACACCAGATAGTCATGCATCTACAGGAGTAGGCCTCGGCTGATGGCTAATCATGCATCATTTGTTGGGCTTCCTTTAAAATAAAGCGTTACCAAAAACTTCGCTACTATTTGTTAGAGCAGCTGTTTTTATTAGTTTGAAATGCTATGAATCTTCGAGAGTGATATTCGTCAATATTTATACTTTTGTAAAATAATCAGCATCTTTGAATAAAATACTTCAAATATTATATTTATTATATATTAAATATATATTTCAACATATTTTTGTGTCATATGTGACTCTGGACCACAAAACCCCTCACAGCCCAAAATACCTTTAAATAATAAAAATGATTTTTATTATCTATTTATATATTTTTTTGCCCAGATATTTAGCAAATTTCCTACCATAGATGTATTTAAACTTAATCTTTGATTGGTAATATGCATTACTTCATTCGGACAATATTTTGTCAATATTAACATTTTTTGAAATTGGATCTCAGTCGAATATCGTCGTACTCCAACAAACCATGCAGCAATGGAAGCTTGTTTATTCAGATTATGTATTCGGAAAAACTGACACTTTAGTGGGCAGATCTCTTCTCTGCAGTTCTTTTTTTTAATATCAGCTTCCTAGCTTTCCTATCAAATAAAGCTAGAAAGGCAAAAAATATCTACAAGTCTGATAAATATCTCAATCGATGACAGAAATTTACTATGATCCTCAGGCCAGCCTCATGGACCCCCGACACCCCCCACGACGCCCAAAACGGACCTCCATCACGGAGGAAAGCCAGACCCCAAGCACGAGGGCCGGCGCCTGCTCGACGGCACGCGACAGAACATCGACTTCAGCAACGTGGACATCTCGGAGCTGAGCACGGACGTCATCAGCAACATGGAGGCCTTCGACGTGCACGAGTTCGACCAGTACCTGCCCCCGAGCGGCCACGCTCCAGACGGGCAGAGCGGCGGCTCCTACGCTTCGCCCTACGGCGGCGGGGCCTCCTGGAGCCGCAAGGGCCCCGCGGCGTCCTCGCCGGCCGCCACCAGCGAAGCCGGTCAGCACAGGGCGCACATTAAAACGGAGCAGCTGAGCCCGGGTCACTACAGCGAGCACTCGGCCGGCACGGCGTCTACAGCGCCACGGGCCTCGGCCGGCTCCGCCTCCTTCGCCAGCTCTCAGTGTGACTATACAGACCTCCAGAGCTCGGGATACTACAGCCCGTACCCCGGCTACCCGTCCGGCCTCTACCAGTACCCCTACTTCCATTCCTCGCGGAGGCCATACGGGAGCAACATCCTCAACGGCCTGCCCATGCCGCCCTCACACAGTCCCTCGGCCAGCTGGGATCAGCCGGTTTACACCACGCTCTCCCGGCCGTGAGGCCCGGCGCGGCGTGCTACGTCCCGTACTATAATGAAGGACGATCGCCACGATTTCGCCAAGCAAGACGTTCCAGGATGGGGTTGGGATTCCACAATTGGATAATTAAAGCCGCAGGCCATAAGTTTTGGCGCCCCTGCGGTTAATAAACAGAACTGCGTGCATCTTGCGGAAGAACATTGTGGGCGGAGCTACTTCTTTCTGTTTATGTCTGAATACACAGGTACTGGGCTCCTCCGCTGCGGTACTTACCCAAACTGGTCTAAATAGCCCCAATATAAACACTTACATAGGTGTGCCGTAGTGATTCAGGAAAAGCCAAAAACACGTTTAGGAAAATGGATTTCAATTTTGTATATTTTTTTGAACACAAAAATCGAGAATCAGATATTTGTCGTAAAATGAACATTTCCATTCCACTTGTCAATTTCTGTGTGCACATCTTTTTTTTTTTTGTGGTCAAAATTTTTTTTTAATCATTCATTCAAGAGATTCGTTCAGAAACCCTGACGGATATCTTGAGTCTTTGAATCATTCCTTTCATAAATTCCATGAGGTTTTAATGTTTTCTCTTCAGAACTGTGAGAAAACTACAACCTTTACACTACAACATTTACAAAAAGTATCAATTTATCCATAATCGCTCTATTTTTGCATACAAACAGCTCTTAACCAAGTTCGATTCGGCTGATCATGGTATTCAGTAGCAATTTAAAATTTCGCAAAAATAATATCTTTGATATTTAAATGTCGGACTTCATTTTTTAAACCACATTGAATCAAACTGGGATCCGATAAGAATCAGAATTGGATTTGATCAAATTTAATCCATACCTAACCCTATTCATGCATCAACATCTTTTGTTGATCCTAACCTTAGCCCTAAACCTAACCCAAAAATCCAAAAGAAACTCTGGTTGTAAGGCTAAACCTGACATTTCCTGAAATGTATCCCTGAATTCTGATTGGTTGCTTGGAATGTTGTACAAGGACGTTGATCCAAGAACATTTTGCACCAATGGAAGGACGGCAGTCTCTGAAGGGGTTTGAGGCGACTAACCGAGCGATGAGTGATTCTGCTGATTTTTCGTCACATCAGAACATTGCCGGTTGGTGCTAAACGAAGTTAAGGAGCTAGCAGAAATCCTCTGTGAGGACTGCTGGACGCTCCAGGATCGGGACCAATGAACCTCTCCGGTTAACCCTCTTCTTTTTTTTTTTTTTACCTAAAACGTGTTCATTTTTACTTCACTGTTTCATATATATTTATGTTGTGTTGTCGTCTTGTAGCGTTCATTTGTGTTTTACAGTACTTACAAAAGCTGAAAGGGTGGAGGGCCGAAATGGTTTTGATAAACAGCCGTATCTTTTTGAAAGCATTCCTGAGGGGGGTATCCGTGAGTGACGTGTCAGATGCAGCAGAACCTGGTTTCGTGTCACCAACTAACTAAAGACATTCATCGTTCACTCATTGTTATTCTACGTGTGCATCGTTTTAGTGAGCGCTTTAACACGTCAAAGGCTCTTCGTTTGCAGTAAGCTCATTAATAATCGCATTTTTAACACCGTCAGTCATCGATACCACGTTTGTCGGCGTTGACTTAAATATGTTTCTTTAATTGTATAGCAATCCGTTGAACTTTTTAATTAGGCTACCTTTTAGGCTGTGAAGCTCAAACACAGTGTTTACTCCACATTGTTTTATTCTTGTGTATAATTTAAAAACGACTTGGCTGTGAATCTTCTCTTTTGTTAACAGGTTCGTTCTTACAATATGCTAACAGTAATTGCTGGCAATATTTGTGGAGGAAAAATAAATTTATTTGAAAAAGGGTTGTGTAAACTTTCACTAAGCTGCTACCGAGTCAAAATGATGAAAAAACAGATTCAGTTCATTCGAAACGTTTTAAGGTTTTCTGGAAATACAGAGCAAATATGTATACCAGAAGCTATTGAACGATTGTTATACTTTGTGGAATAATAAGTGTCTTGTTTGAAGCAGCTGCCAGTGTGACATTAGCAGCTGTTAGCGTCAAGACAGGCGGCCGTGATTTTATTCGACAAATGCTTCTGTCGTGTTCCTACCACGACTAATTGCAATATGTTTTTTCTAAGACATAAACAGTTTACCGTAACGACTTTGGAAAACGGAGGATGATAAACAACTCTACAAGCGCTTTAATTATTCCAGCGCCTGAATAGACACACGAGCGAGCTTGCTTTCTTCTCGTCTGTGAATGCAGCTCTAAATCGCCAACGTGCTACACGGAGCAAAAATGATAGCGGTTTTGCTTAGCGACGTGTTTGAGAGAATGACGTGTGTTCACCCGTAGTCATGCGTGAGAGCGCGTTTGTCAGGACAGAAACTCTCGAGGCGATCTTTACATGGGAAAAGCATGGAGAGACTGAGAGCGGAGGGCCGAGGTTGAATTCAAAGCGGGTCTGGCATTCATGCCAAGCAGTCCGGGAGGAAACACGGTGCCACCGCAAAGAACTGCTGAATTTTAATGATCTATTCTATTATGTGCTGGAGGGCTCTATTGTCTCTCTTTCTCCGGAAGTAAGAAAAGAATTAATTGGACAGAAAATGGAGGGGCAGGAAAACTGACAGTCATTAGGAGAGATGTGAATGGATGATTACACGCACACGGCTGGATTTCCCCCCCGTACTGTACGCTTTAACAGGAATACAGCCCGATGACCAGTGTGGCAATTAGGAAAACTTCAGCTCATAATCGTGACAACAGCGATGATAATAATAAAACTGATAATTAATGAGCAGATGGGATGTGGGTGGCTTTAGGAAGACTTGTTTTCTCTGTTAAACTCTCGTTTCCTCTTGCGTTGGCCAGATAGTTTGAGGAGGAACTCTTAAGAGAGAGCAGACGTGACTCAAGCGCATGAAATAAAGGCACTCGGGTCTCATTTCATGCATTTAGACTTCCTTTAGGAACCATTGATTACTAACAGTTTCTGCACAAGCGAGGGATCACAAACAACGTTCCGTAAAGCTTCTAGATGTTTCACATACAGCTAGTTACGAATGCTACACCCAAACAAAATTTTTAAGATCTTACATTTTTGATTGGTCTCCATAAGGTTTTATCAAAATGCCACTACTGGACCATGTGGCGTAAAAACAAACATTTACTCAAACTCCAGCCATAATCTCAATAATCCACACCACTCCAGTCCATCAGTTAATGATGAAACGTCTCGGTGCGTATGTATAACCTCGTTCCCTGAAGAGGAACGGAGACGCCACGTCGGATGACCGATTTAATTGGGATCTCGCCCGAGAGACCAATCTACTTCAGTGTATCTAAACAAGCCAATTGAAGATTGGCATGCGCTATCGCATCCAGCTGCCGCTGATCACAGCGGCGTGTATAAATAAGCAGCGGGTGCAGCGCATATTCAGGTTTTTCGCTGAGAGCCGAGCTAGTGACCCGGCCCCTTCAGCAGAGGTGCAGCACCGTGGCGGCGGGGCGTGGCGTCTCCGTTCCCTTCTTCAGGGGAGCGAGGTTACATCACGTAACCGAGGCGTTCCCTTTCAGTCGGTCACTCCGAGTCACGTCGGATGACCGGCGAATTGGATCCCTACCAAAGCGCCATGGGCGCTGCCTCTTCCAGTGTCCTGTGGGAGCCCACAAGCCCCTCAGTCTATCGGCGTAGGCCGGGCTCAACCACAAGAAGCCAGCTACTTTTGTAACACTACCCATTCGTAAGACTGGAACACTGGGAAAGCGTCCCACGTTCTAGTGAACAGGGGCGTCGGAAGTCCAGCCTTCCCGTAGGAGGTCTCGGAGCGAATACGCATATGGACAGTATTTCAGTTTGCATATGGAAAATTGGAGGTGATTGAACCCTCTTAGGCGGGCAGAAGGTCTGCCGGGAAACACGGGGCTCTAAGGCTATGCCGTGAAATACACACATAAAGTCCTCTTGGGGTACTTTACATGGCTCCCAGCCCTCACCGGTTCTCACGGATTCATCGAGAGGGCCTGGCGCCGGATGCTCCGCAACATCTGGCTGCCGAGGGGAATGGAGGAGCTCGACAGGGTCTACTGTATGGGCGCTCTGGAGGCGGTTAACAAGCCGACCCGAGCCGGGCCTCTCAGTGCTTCTACCAGTTTGAGGTGAGAACACAGGAGGATACCGGTTCCACCACGTAGGCTATAGAATCTAGCAGTCGTGTTGGGGTCGCCCAGCCCGCAGCTCTACAATCTGTCAGCGAGGTGCCACGAGCCACCGCCCAGGACGATGCAACACTTGCTGAGTGTGCCCGCAACCTGAAGGGGGGGCAGGGCATACCCTGTGCTTGGTATGCTAGGGTAATGGCGTCCACTATCCAGTGAGCCATCCTCTGCTTGGAGGCGGCACTCCCCTTCTGCCGGCCTCTGTGACAAGCGAGCTGGACTGAGGTCCTGAAGCTTTGTGTCGGTCAGCGTAGCATCGGAGTGCTCGGGACGGGACAAGCAACGTCAGGGCTGGGTCTGCCTCCTCCAGGGGCAGCGCTTGAAGGTTCACCACCTGGTCTCTGAAGGGGTAGTGGGAACCTTGGGCGCGTGGCCGGGCCGTGGCCTCAGTGGTACCTGGGAATCCGCGAGCCCAAACTGTAGGCGCAGATAAATCGACCGAAAAAGCCTGCAGGTCCCCTACCCTCTTGATGGAGGCCAATGCGAGCAGGAGCAATGTCTTCATAGATAAAAGAACTTTAGCACAACTGCTGGCAAGGGTTCAAGCGGAGCCTACTGCAGTGCTGTCAGCACTACAGACAGGTCCCAAGAGGGTACTGTTGGGAGCCGTGGAGGATTCAACCTCCTGGCTTCCCTCAGGAACCTGATAATCCGGCCATGCTTACCCACAGACCTCCCATCTATGGGGTCATGATTTGCAGCGATTGCAGCCACGTAGACTTTAAGGGTGGAGGAGACAGCCTTCGCTCCAACCCTTGCTGCAAGAAGATAAGCACGACTGATAGGGCAATTCGGGGGTCTTCACCTGAGAAGAACACCACTCGACGAACAGGCTCTACTTCAAGGCATAGGCCTGTCTCGTGGACTGGCACTCTAGCCGAAGAAATGGTGTCGACTACCTCTTGAGGTAGGTCACCTAGAAACCTCCGCATCCCATCCAGGGACCAGACATGGAGTTTCCAGAGGTCTGGGACGCGGGTGCCAAAGTGCCCCATCTCTGAGTCAGAAGATCCTTCCTCAGAGGATCGGACAAGGAGGGGCTGTCGCGAGGAGCACAAGTTCTGGGAACCAAGTCTTCACCAGTAGGGTGCTACTAGCAAGACCTGCTCCTAGTCCTCCTGACCTTGCACAGTGTCTGTGCAAGAAGGCTCACTGGGGAAATACATACTTGCAAAGGCCCGCAGCCAGCTGTGTGCCAGTGGGCAATGGGAAGTCTCTGGAGAGGCAAACAGGTCTACCTGAGTGGCTGGAAAGCGTTCCCAATCAGCTGAACCGCCGGGGATGGAGTCTCCATTCTCCGGGTAGTGCAACTTCGCGACAGCTCGTCGGCTGCCTGGTTGCACACTCCTGGAATGTGAATGGCGGCGACCTCAGAACTTCCGACTCCATAGGAGGAGGAGGTGGTGGAGCTAGTTGCGACATACGACGGGGCGTAGACCACCTTGTTGGTTGATGTACGCAGCGGTCAGTATGTTGTCTGTGCGGACTAGTACATGCTGGCCTCGAAGGCAGTTCTCGAGACTGCCTGGGGCGAGATGTACTGCCAGCAACTTTAGGCAGTTGATGTGCCATTGCAGTTGAGGCCCGTCAAACCCCTGACACTGCATGCCCGTTGTGCGTGGCCCCTCAGCCGGTGGTGGAGGCATCCGTGAAACCACAGCATACCTGGAGACCTTCTCCAGGGGCACTCCGGCCGAAGGGCGAGAGGTCTGACCACGGGGTGAAGGTTTGGCGGCAGGCGGTGTTATTTGAACCCGGTGAGTGCCACTTTGCCACGCCCACCTCGGGACTCGATCGTGTAGCCAATGTTGAAGCGGTCTCATATGGATTAGTCCCAGCGGCATCACTGTGGCGCGGCTGCCATATGCCCCAGGAGCCTCTGAAAATATTTCAGTGGGACCGCCATCCTGCTCTTGAACATATTGAAGCAGTTCAACACCGAATTGGCACGCTCCTCTGTGAGGTGTGCCATCTGATCGATCGAATCCAGCTCCATCCCAAGAAAGAGATCCTCTGCGTTGGGCAGAGTTTGCTCTTCTCCTGGTTGACCTGAAACCCCAACTGGCTGAGGTGCTGTAGCACCAGATCCTGTGTTCGCACAGCTGGGCCCGGGACTGAGCCAGTCATCCAGTTGGTTGAGAATGCGAGCGCCTTACTCTCTCAGTGGAGCAAAGGGCTGCTTCGCGACTTGCATGAAGGCAGCGTGGCGACAGGGAGAGCCGAAGGGTAGGACTTGTGCTGATATGCTCGACCTTGAGCGCCAACCTCAGGAATGGCCTGTGGCATGGAAGAATCGACACCGCGAAAGTCACGTGTCCTTCAGGTCGATCGCTGCAACCAATCCTGGGGACGGACGCACTGAATAGGCGTTTCTGTGTCAACATCCTGAGCAGGAGTGCTCGATTCAGGACTCACAGATCAAGATTGGTCATAACCCACCGCCTTTCTTGGGCACTATGAAGTATGGGCTGTAAGCCCGACCTCATATCGGCTGGAGGAAGCGGCTTTATCGTGCCTTCACTAGAAGGACAGCAATCTCCGCCCACAAGACAGGGGCACACGCATTGTTCACTGACATATAGCGGATCCCACTGAACTTGGGGGCGCGGATGAACTGAATCATATAGCCGAAGTCGGAAGGGTTCGCAGGAGCCACCGGGATAGCCTGGGAAGATTCAACCAGGCATCCAGGACCGAACTAGCGGCTCGGCGGAACCACCGCGTGTGCAGGCGATGGGGCAGCGAGGGGAGTGCAGGGACCCGGCTCGGGCGTCTCGTGGCGGTCGAGCGGGGTCTGAGTGTGTGCAACTCTTACCTGCATCCCGCAGAAGTGAGGCGGGTAGGCTGTTGGTTCGTCCTCCCAGTCTTCCCACTGCTGCATATTAGCCCAAGGAGGCGTGAGTGGCGCGGAACTGGCCCGCTCAACTCCTCGCTCTCCTGGGGACCCAGAGACAGAGAAACCGCCCTTGTCGAGGAGGTTTTAGGTAGCGGCAACATTCTCTGCCCGGCAGAGCAGCTCCCTCCATCCCGGATCTGAGGGCCTCTTGCACCTGCGCTTTCCTCCAGGTTTGGCAGGAGCCTGGACAGGCTGGGTGGCTGCCCTGCTGCCAGCTCCACGGTGCTGCCTAGATGGGGGCTGCTGCGTTGACTGCGCGGGAGCGGTGGCGGCAGCAGGGGCACCCTCGGCGACGAGCTGGCTGAGGTGGGCGTCGGCGGCTGGGTGAAGGCAGCAGCTGCACGCCGAGGCAGGATGTTTCTTACCTCAGTCTGCTTCTGGGCAGCGGAGAACTGCTGGGCAAAGTTCTCCACTGCGTCGCCGAAGTGGCGGTCTGGGACATGGGGGCATTCAAGGAAGCGTGTCTTGTCTACCTCGCGCATGTCGACCAGACACAGCCACAGATGGCGTTTCTGGACCACCGTAGTGGCCATCGCACAACCCAGAGACCGCGTTGTGACCTTGCCGTCGCTCGTGGCGCGAGGTCCATCGCGATACAGAGTTCTTTCAGAACTTCCAGGTCATGACCACCCCTGTGCAGATCCTTCAGTGCCTTGGCCTGATGAACCTGCAACAACGCCAAAGCGTGTACTGCAGGCGCAGCTTGTCCACAGGCCGCACAAGGCACTGCCGTTCAGAGCCGGCGAGTACCTGCAGGCCCGGGAGAGGAGCACAGGATCACCGCACTAAGCGGAAGCGGCATTGGGACACAGCTGCATCCCAACTGACCGCTCCACTGGGGCGATCACCGTAACTCCTGGCTGTGCCACTGTCAGGGTGGTGAAGGAGGAGGAGCCACTGGGGCAGTTTCTGGCAGTGAAAGGTGCTTTCCACATCCCAGTAAGCTCCTCATGCACTTCCGGGAAGAAAGGTACCAGGGTGGGGCCCTGAGAACCAGCGCAAGCCACCCTTAAATACCAATCGTCCAGCCTCGAGGGCCGGGAAGCAGTGGAGGTTTCACTTGATCGATCACCTCGGCGGCCTGGGCAAGCATAGCCACCATTTCTAGATCTGTATCCAGTACATTCAACGCCTGGTAGGCGCAGAGCAACCGGATCTTCACTTCCAGAAATGTCTGGCTCACCTTCCGATGCAGCGATTGACTTCTGATCATCAGGGAGCCCAAGAGGTACAGCTGATACCCCACGTGAGGTCCAGACTGCCCCTTTGCAGCTCCACTGGTTGCAGAGTTTAAGCTTTGTGTCACAACGAAATGGAGCCCACCTGTCTGCAGCCAGAATGAGAACCAAGTCGAGCAAACACAAGCTCCGCCTCCTTTTTCAAGGCGACAGAGCCCGCCCATCACTCCGAGATGACCATCTCCCGCGAGGAAATGATTCATCCACAACCGCCACCTCAGCGTGCTAAGCCCAGGCACACGAGGCAGCGATTGTGACCATCACCTAACACCAGGTAACAACCGCGTCCAGAAACCTGCGGGTGTGCGTAGTCTGAAGCAAGACCCACGCTGTCTTCCAAGGCAGCGTCGAGTTTGCCAGGCGTAGCGTCGTCTTAAAAAAGCGCACCCGCGAATGCTCTTTTAGTGCTGCGGCAACAGGGGATAGCCGTTTTGCACACAAACAGGGGTAGTGCAGCCTGATTGTGGCAATCCACTCGGCGCAGGAAAGCGACCTCCGCTGAAGCGCGCGTACTCCAACACTCGTAGATCGTCTTTGAGGCGGAACAGTCACGCTCGGCTCGAGGCGAAAAGCTGAATATGCGCTGCACCCGCTGCTTATTTATACACGCGGCGCTGTGATCAGCGGCAGCTGGATGCGATTAAGCGCATGCCAATCTTCAATTGGCTTGTTTAGATACACTCGAAGTAGATTGGTCTCTCGGCGAGATCCCAATTAAATCGGTCATCCGGCGTGACTCGGAGTGACCGACTGAAAGGAACTGTTACCTTAGGATATGGAAATATAGAAGTCCATAATCTATCCGTCTCCTCTGAATCAGGAGAGAAATATGCACAAACCAAGCGCCGTATACAAGCCAGAACAGTTCTGAACAAACATGTGGGTGGATTTTGTTGAGTGTGATGATTAATGAATTGAATATAAGACGTTACTTGGTAATTGTGGATGACTGTGATGTCTTTATCCATGGGTAAACAAGAAAAGGTCAAAGTCTTTCTATGAGATTTAAGCTTAGATCTACAAAAGCATCTACATAAAACATCTCTTCCATTATTAAAACAAAAACTGACTGTTTGTATGTGTTTGCACATTTCCCCACCCACAAGTACAGTAGTACCAGTAGGTTCAAGACAAACAGCTTTTAAATAATATAGAATTAAGTTTTTTGGGGATTTTTTTTTAAATGCAGAAAGCGGTAAGTTCAGGATAAGAAGATTGGAAATAAAGTTTATGCAGTAGAAAAACCATGAAGTCTATGGAGAGTATCTATAAAACATGAAAAATGTGTGTGTTGTTTTAGGAGGAGAAGCCTGGTGGATTTGTTGAGAGCTTGAGGATTCTGGGAACTCAGGACTGATTTGCAAGGGAAATGAAACCGACATGAATCAACTTTCTCTGGTGCCACTTTTTGGATTTCATAACAGAAAAATAAGTTAAAGTTTCACTAAACATCACTGTATTTGCAGCAAGATTTGGGCGATAACTAATACAGTCCTTAAAAAACGGCCCGCATCTTTAAGCTTAGCTCTTCTCAATACACCTTTCCTGATCACGACTGAAATTCAGTTACGCACATCATGAAAGCGAACTTAAATTCAGCTCGTGTTCATTTCTACGCAGTCCCAGCTAGATAAAGAACAGAAGATAAATCAGGAGGTGTGTTCAGGTATGCATCTATTGTTCAGACCTCCGTCAGCGTGTGGGACTATATTCACTGCCCCTGGAATGCTGTGCGTGGGAGGAACATTTGCTGAGAGTTTTCATATTCTCACAGGACGGAGGTGGAGAAACAAAGAGAGAGACCAGAAGTGAGAAAGTGAGAGATCTGAGAGAGAACGGGTTAGAAGTAAAAGCAGTCTCTCCCGTCGGTTTGGCACAAAAACACACAGGAAGCCTGAAGAATTTTATGTGTGAGCCTTTATCGTAACACAACAAGCATTATGGGGATTAAACACCATCTCTCGGCACCGCGAGCTAAAATGATGGGTAGATGTTTAAGTAGACTTAATTAAATTTGATGAAGGAATACCGAAGTGTCATCTCGTAAAGAAGCGAAAACAGGTTTGTTAGAAAACGATGCTTGTTACTTCAAACCTAGAACGTGCATCGTGAACGTTTAGCGTGAGCAGAAACATGCTATTATTGCTCCCGTATTCGTCTCAGTGACTAATGTTGCTGCAGGACCATCAGAAATTTGACATTTTGGAAATCGGTGATCTTTGCTCGTGGCTTGTTTTGAGCACCTGAAACTAAACTCAGTGAATAACATGCAAATTATATGCACACTGAGAACCCGGGTGTGAATGTCTGATAAAACGCTGGCAAATGTTTTGCTAGAAGACCACTAAAGATAACTGAGCTTTTGTGAGAGAGCAAACTAGAAAACTCTCTGAAGATCAGACGTCCTTCATCCCAAGCTGTCGTGAGTGTTTTCTGTCGTATGACTAGAAGGAACACCGTGAGGTGCTATCTACTGAACTCCCAACACCTGCATTGGCCGTGTGGAGAGTCCTTCAGGCCATTCGAGAGCATGTGCACGTGAGTATATTGTAATAACATTTAATTTAGCACAATCACATAGAGAGCAATCGGGACAGAAAAGTCTAACCTATGGTAACTGAAGTCAAGAAAATCTTTTTTATTATGTGTTATTGTAAGATGGAACACAATAGCAGTAAAAACAGGATGATTTCTTGTTCATGTAAGTGTGAGTGTGACTGTCACTCATCACGACGTCTCACAGGAAGTGATCTCGGCAGGAAGGGCAACCTCTTCCAGTGGCCTTCTGCCACCCTCCTGATTTATTTCCACTCCCAAGTGCTTATTGGCCAATCTTGAACAAAATGACATGGGAACATTCTACCATTACAAGGAAATATAAATATCAACATAAAATTAGTTTCATGGAACTGTCATTTCTGGTACTACTTTCTATTACTTCCACTTGACTCTGAAAGCTTAGGTCGTAATTTGGATATATTTTTTGCGATGGAAAAAGAGTTTTATAGACGCTATTATCAAACTCACGACGTTTCTAATAACTGAAAAAGAGTTTACAAATGCTTTCAATTCAGTTTGAGTTGAAACTAAAATCGAGCATAATTAAGTTCTTCCCATCAATCAGTTTCTTTCACTTCACTTCACTTTCATGAGGATCAAATTGAAACGGATGAAGCGAACTTTTAAAAAGACCCACGTTCAGCATCACCTACACCCCTGAACTTGTCTTTGGACCAATGGGTCATTAAATAAATGATCATTTAGATGACCTCTTGGTTAACTCAGAGTTGGTCAGACTAGTTCTTGAGTTACACAACTTGTCCCAGCTGTCAGATGTTCAAACAGATGCACAAACTTTCACTGTTAAGAAGTGTTGTTGAGTTGCTGTTGCACACACACACACACACACACACACACACACACACACACAAACACAAGGTTCACAGCCATTCATCCTGGGTGTATCTTCTACTTAACGGACAGCGTTTAGTCACGCGTCTATGTTTGTTCCATGGTCCGACAACAGAAAAATGAGAACGGTTCTTCACGTTCGAAACGCTAACAAAGATAAAGGGTAGATGAACGCAAACGAACGGACGAGCAGCGTTTCAGGCAGGCAGCGCCGGCAACAGTTAGCGCACGACTTGCAGCTGTAAGCGCGGGAAACAGCTGCAGCCCAGCTAGAACCAATCTCAGCTGTTGGGGGCTTTAGGGGCTAAGCAGGGGCACGAGGAAGAGATGTGGAAAAATGCTCGACATATGGATGAATTCGGGAAAGTGTTGAAGCGCGTCTCTTTCAGCTGTCAGCAGACTATCTCTACGGCCTGTCGAAGCCCTCTCCGCCGCTGCTAGGTTCACGTGTTATTGTCATTCTGCCCATTATAAACTTTCCCAGTCGTTGCGCAGCATCTCCACGTGTGACACGATACGAGGTTGATATCTGTAGAAAGAAACGCCTCACGTTTGTTCATGTCTGCCGTGTATTTCAACGCAGCTCACGGTGAACACCCTTGTACTGTGCTTCAACCGTTTGATTATTTTAGGCTCAAGTGTGTAAGGATTCGAGAGAAGACAGCGCCATCTGTGGTTCAGAATCGATTCCAGAGGAATCACGAATCATTCGGAAAAGCTCAGAATGGATTTATTGATTTATCCCGGCCCTAGTAATGACAGTCTTCATCATTTCATGTGAACAGACGCAAGGCGTCCTTATTTTTACGCCTGCCAGAGGGCGCATAACTTTAAAATGTACAAACAGGTCGTAATAAGGTGCTTGCACAAGCAACCTATAGAGTCGCTGTTTGGTGGAGAAACTAGAAGCCATTATAAATATTCAAACAAAATGCCTGAATAAATTGTAATAATAACTACTGTGGTTGTAGTTTTGTTCATGTCAAGCATGTCTTAAAATAATCTACAACGTTCAGAATTTATGATTTATATTGGTTATTTTTGTACATTTACAACTTTTAATGAACGCAATGTTAAATACTGGTTTGTAAGAGTTTGTGATTCAGACGCTTCGAATCACTGAATCGTTTTGATTCAACCGATTCATCTGTTCTGTTAGTTGTGCTGATGCGCTTTTCTCGACTGTTAGAGCACTAACACATTAAATAATAATACATTTCACATCACCCATTAAAAGCTCTACGATTGGTCCAACTGGTTGTATCGATTAAATGGCTAAAACCACAAACCTTTCTTTACTTGAATCGCGGCGCGGATTTATGACGTCACATCACTCGGACAAAATAAAAGTCCTACGCATCAAAAAATCATATGTGGTATAGTATACATTAAAATATGTTGTCCAGTGATGTTCTTAAAATAAGTACAATTAAATCATCCCCCTGAAAGGTAAAACAACCATAAGTGCAGAAACCATTTAGGATACTATTAGTTTATTACTAATTATAAAATACTTGTCAACGAAATGAAACCTTTATTAGGGACAAAGACAAAAACATTCAACAATCACCAAGTATCAATATTATATTTTATTGAGTGCAGCATTAATGATTCATTGACTTATCAATATTCTCTGAAGTTGAAATGTATTATATTTCAGTATTTATTTTAAATGATGTTTGGATGCCCTCCTCTGGTGAACTGCTGAAAGAAAATAGATTACATTCGATTATTTTGCACTGATTCAACAGTTTAAATAACTGATTGTTCTGTGCAGCAACAAAAACACAAATACTTCTGTTTTACTGGAAAAAAGTGCTCAAACTGCTTTAGTGTAAGAAAACTAAAACAAAACAACAATTTATATATTTATAGAGAGAGAGAAAGAGAGAGAGAGTTGACATTGGAATGTAATAAATATGTCTTAAAGGGACAGTTTATCCCAAAATGAGAGTTTGACATTTATCTTGTTTAACTTGATCGATGAAACAAAAAGCCATGCACAAAAACCCCAAAACATTGGTCTCACAGAAGCGTCTCGTAGGGCGTAGGTCTGTAGGACGACCTGTAAGAGACTATTTCAGAAAAACACATTCAGATACGTTTCTACTCGTCTACAGTTCTCTGTCGTGTTCGTAAAGTCGTTACTTTGTCTCTGAATAGAGAGAATACCCCTACTGTGCATCTTTAAGGCTCCTCGTACTGTTTTGGGAGTGTCTCCTACAGCAGGATTACTTGCATTCAAGGTGAAAAAACGCTTTTGCTTCCTCAAAATACATGTTCAACGTCCCCCCGTTTTCCATCGATGCTCAGACTACTGGTTCAAAGCAGTTCTGCCCCGTCCTCTGCTCTGACTGGTCAGATGTCGGTCTCCCACGTACAGCAGTCGTCAGTAAAGTGTATAAAAGTCGATACAGCAGTCACACTTTAACGACAGAACCTGAAGGCAGGCGCGTGGCCTGGTTTCGTGATGGAGCCGTGTCTCTCAGAGGAGACTCAGGAGTGCGGGCCGCTCTCGGCGTGCAGCTCGCTCTGGCGGTGCGTGTCCGTCTGTAAGTGATGTCTCAAGCCCGAGTGATACATGAAGCTCTTGTGGCAGCGCACGCAGGCGTAAGGCCTCTCTCCGCTGTGAGCTCGGACGTGAATCTTCAGGTTCCCTTTGTAGGGGAAGCTCTTTCCGCACTGAGGGCAGACGAAGGGCTTCTCTCCGGAGTGGATCCCCACGTGGCGCTCAAGGCTCGCCCGGCTGGCGCAGCTCCTCCGCAGAGCTCGCGCATGAAGGGGCTGTCCCTGGCGTGAGTCGTCCACGTGACTCTTGAGGCTTTCGGCTGTCCTGGAAGCTTCTCCTGCACGGTGACACGAAGCCCCTGTCTCGCCCGCGCCGAGGTTCTCCTTCAGCCTGACCGTGTGATCCTGCGTGGACGTTGAGGTTTTCTTGTGCGTGAATCTCTTTCCGCACTGGCGCACGCGAAGGGCTTTTCTCGGTGTGGGTCCTCATGTGCGTCTTGAGGTTCCCTTTCTGGGAGAAGCTCTTGCCGCACTGCTTGCAGGAGTGAGGGCACTGTCTAGTGTGCACCGTCATGTGGGTCGTGAGGTGCTTCTTCTGCGTGAAGCTCTTGCCGCACTCAGAGCAGGTGAAGGGTCTCTCTCCGGTGTGGACCCTCGTGTGGTTGTCCAGTTTGGTCTTATCGGAGAAGCTCTTCCCGCACTGCTGGCAGGCCAGCGACTTGGCTCTGGAGTGGACTTTCAGGTGTCTGTTGAGGGTCTTTTTGTGACCGAAGCTTCTTCCGCACTGCTGGCAGGCGAAAGGTCTCGCTCGGTCTCCACTTTCCACGTGGTCTTCGATGTTACGCCCGTATGTTCAGTCTTGGAGATGCTGAGATCCTTTCCTCCAGTCGCGAACCGTGGTTTATAATATTCGTGTTCTTCATCCACATGACCGAGATCCTGACTCTCCTCTTTCAGCGGCACCAGGTCTAAAGAGAAATATGAAATGTAATCAATTCACAAAGTTGCTGGAACCTGTAATCCCAGGGAGACTTCTTTGGCTCTCGACACAGATCTCACAGGAGCAAGCACATGTCCCCTGAGATTTAACCAGAAGGACGGGTTAAACAGCTGAACAGTGAAAAGGTGTCTCAGTGGACCTCCCAGGGACCAGAATTAGGAGTGTTTTTTAAGACAGAGTCGTTTAAGAGAGAGAACATTTGTAGTTACTTCCAGATTTTCCAGGGGAAACTGTAATGTTTGATCATTTTTATGTAAGAAATAAATCGCATTGGAGCACCGATTATTGACATCAATTATAGTTTTTAGAAATAAAGCGGTCAACAATTGGTTAAAAAAAAAGAGAATAGCAATAAATGCCTGACTATATAAAAGCCAAGTCCAAAAAGTGCCATTGTATTGAATACAAGCTAAACTTACCGTAAATGTTAAGGCACGTCAAACAACGATTTAAACTCTCAGTTGATGATAGCGTGGAAGATACTGAACTAACTGAAAAGACTGGATATTTATTTTCACTGATTTCAGTTCTTTCTCTTTCTTATAAGTTTGTATATAGCTGTTTTTCATAGTTTTCAATCCAGAAGTAAAACTGTGTTTGAATGTTGAACTAAACTGTTTTCTGATTGAATAGGCCGCATGTCATCATTTCTTTAGAGCTGGACGTGTTAATAAGGATCAATAAGATTAATAAGAATAAAAGCCAACCTGTTTGTTCCTCGCCGTCTTCTTGTTTCAGACTGAACACTTCTTGATCTTGGCGTCTCCAATCTCCACGTCTTCACTCTCCTCCTTGATGAACGCCATCTTTATACCTGTGTGTGTCAGGAGGATCTCCAGCAGTCATTCAAGATAAGAGAGAAACATTCAAGCCCCAATCAGCTCCCTAGTTCAGTAGTCAGCACACTGATAAGTGCTAGTTCATAACCTAGCACAGACAAGCTAATAAACTATTACAAAATAACATGTATTAGGAGTGCAGGGCACTGCTGGTTTGAGACAGGTTTATGAGAGTAACACGTTTATATTTCCGTTGTGTTTACATCGTGTGTGTTCAAGCTTCGAATCACTGAATCAACTGAATCAATTGACTCAAATGAAAGCTCCGTTTCTCCATCCCCAGCCCCTGTGTGCATACCGCCCTATCTGCCCAAAAAGACTCCTATCACACATCATTTCGGGTGGATCGTGCTCATCTCTTAGTGTTTACAGCTGATTCACGACACATGAAGCGAGTCGCACTCTTCTCTCACAGATGTGTGGATGCGTTTTAATCACACAACCCAGCGCTCGTAAACGTTAGATCACTGCAGTATTGATCAATAATTTATTTTACATCACTTGTTAAAAACTACAAACTCGGGTGGCGGTTTTAAAAACACTTTAAACGTCTAAAAACAAACCTTTCTTTCGGTCGCCTCGCAGCACCATGCGGCGGCTTTATGACGTGTCAGCAGAAGAAAATAAAAGTCCTTACAATAGCGCAAAAAAAGTCCTGAAAATCACTGCCAATAAAAGTGTGAGATTCTGTCTGAAAGGGAAAGCTATCATGAGTGCAGAGAGCATTTACAGAAAAATGTAGCGGATTTCTAAATATAAAATGTTTGTCATCCAAACGAAACCTTTATTAGAGACCCAGTGAAAAACAATGATTCAGATTTCAATGATTTCAATGATTCAGAGTCGACTCTTTCTTTTGAGAAATAATAGAGACAGAGCACATTTATTGGTACTTAGCATAGCTATTGTAGTTTTCCGTCGATCCACTTTGCTGCAAAGTTCAGCTCTAACTCTAATCAAACACACGTGAAGACACTAATTAAAGAAACACTCCACTTTTTCTGGAAATAGGCTCATTCTCCAACTCCCCCAGAGTTAGTAAGCTGAGTTTTGACAGTTTTTGAATCTATTTAGCTGATCTCTGGGTCTGTTGATAGCACTTTTAGCATAGCTTAGCATAGATCATTGAATCCAATTAGACCAGTAGCATTGTGTTCAAAAATGACTAAAGAGTTGTGATATTTTTCATATTTAAAACATGTCTTTGTTTGAGTCTTTACCATGGTAAATGTGGATCATGTGATATCAATTAAGGCTTGTACAGTAAGTTTGGCCCAGTAGGCTCTGGCTCTGATAGCAAAAAAATTAACCTTAATGTTTTTTCCACAGAATATTTTACCAACTCTCGATATCAACCAGTCAACTTACAAAATGTAACTACAAAGTGATTTAAGCTACTTTTTCTCGATTAATCCTCTAATTTAAGAATTCAAAAGAGCTGAACAGGAATTCTTTTTTAAAATTGTTACATGATGTAGTTAAGCATGTGTTTTGTTTCACTGACTAAAACAGATCCAAACATAGATCACAGATTACTGAATGATTTGGAGGAGGTTTAGACCCACTCATTAAGTGTCTCACTGCCTCCTACTGTCTAAAAAAATGGCCTTTATAAAAGTAAATGCCATCCTGAGGTTAATATCAAAAGTATGCAGATAAATGTAAAAGCTAATCGATCAGATATTGCTTCAGAATTATTTATACATATGAAAAATAGGGTTTTGTCTCAAAGAGGTTCATATAGGTGACATTAAAAGGTCTTAAATTTAACTGATTAAGCTTGAATTTGAGGGTATCGGACCCTGAATTAAGGTGTGGGAATCCGAATTAAATACAAGAGCAAGCGTTCAACATCTGTGTGACGCCTCTAGAGAGAAGAACCAGGAGAAGAACCAAGAGAGGAACCAGGAGAAGAAACAGGAGAAGAACCAAGAGAGGAAACAGGAGAAGAACCAGGAGAGGAAACAGGAGAAGAAACAGGAGAGGAACAGGAGAAAAACCAGGAGATGAACCAGGAGAAGAAACAGGAGAGGAACCAGGAGAGGAAACAGGAGAAGAAACAGGAGAGGAACAGGAGAAAAACCAGGAGATGAACCAGAAGAAGAAACAGGAGAGGAACCAGGAGAGGAACCAGGAGAAGAACCAGGAGAGGAAACAGGAGAAGAAACAGGAGAGGAACAGGAGAAAAACCAGGAGATGAACCAGGAGAAGAAACAGGAGAGGGAACCAGGAGAGGAAACAGGAGAAGAAACAGGAGAGGAACAGGAGAAAAACCAGGAGATGAACCAGAAGAAGAAACAGGAGAGGAACCAGGAGAGGAACCAGGAGAAGAAACAGGAGAGGAACAGGAGAAAAACCAGGAGATGAAACCAGAAGAAGAAACAGGAGAGGAACCAGGAGAGGAACCAGGAGAAGAACCAGGAGAGGAACAGGAGAAAAACCAGGAGATGAACCAGAAGAAGAAACAGGAGAGGAACCAGGAGAGGAACCAGGAGAAAAACCAGGAGAGGAAACAGGAGAAGAAACAGGAGAGGGAACAGGAGAAAAACCAGGAGATGAACCAGGAGAAGAAACAGGAGAAGAAACAGGAGAGGAACAGGAGAAGAAACAGGAGAGGAACAGGAGAAAAACCAGGAGATGAACCAGAGAGGAAACAGGAGAAGAAACAGAGAGGAACAGGAGAAAAACCAGGAGATGAACCAGGAGAAGAAACAGGGAGAGGAACCAGGAGAGAAACAGGAGAAGAAACAGGGAGAGGAACAGGAGAAAAACCAGGAGATGAACCAGAAGAAGAAACAGGAGAGGAACCAGGAGAGGAACCAGGAGAAGAAACAGGAGAGGAACAGGAGAAAAACCAGGAGATGAACCAGAAGAAGAAACAGGAGAGGAACCAGGAGAGGAACCAGGAGAAGAGAACCAGGAGAGGAACAGGAGAAAAACCAGGAGATGAACCAGAAGAAGAAACAGGAGAGGAACCAGAGAGGAACCAGGAGAAAAACCAGGAGAGGAAACAGGAGAAGAAACAGGAGAGGAACAGGAGAAAACCAGAGATGAACCAGGAGAAGAAACAGGAGAAGAAACAGGAGAGGAACAGGAGAAGAAACAGGAGAGGAACAGGAGAAAAACCAGGAGATGAACCAGGAGAGAAACAGGAGAAGAAACAGGAGAGGAACAGGAGAAAAACCAGGAGATGAACCAGAAGAAGAAACAGGAGAGGAACCAGGATAGGAACCAGAGAAGAACCAAGGAGCTGCTCACGATGTAAGCGATGGCCTACTGTAGAATAAACAACACAGCAGCTGCTTCACTTAGTAGACCATGAATACGTGTCGGAAATGTTTGTATGTACATAGAGTGAAAGCCATACGTTTCAGGCACAATATTTCTGTATTTTTGATAAAATAAATGCAGCCTTGATGATCATGAGAGACAATCCTGAAAATCTCACTGATTCCAATCTGCTGACCATATATACAGCGGTGGCTAAATTATTAGTTCTAGTATTTACAGAAGCTACTTTCTCTATTTTGCTGCAGTGTGTCAGTAGGAAATATCACTTTACATTTTCTAACATTCATTTTGCCATTAATTGTAATAAAGCAGTGAGTTATTTGTCTAACAGAGATCTGTCTGGAATGACATGAAGAAACAGAACAAACCAAGACCTCAGTCCAGAAGAAATATGGCGATGTCTCCAAGATGCTGCAAAGTTACAGTACTGTTCAAAGTTTTAGACGCTTGTACAAATATGCTGGGAAATGAGGATGACGTCAAAAATAATACCCTAAACAGATATTCTTGATATATTAACTTGTATTAACTACGTAATTTCAACATTCGATGTGACCTTCCTGCGTGTTTAAAGCGGCTATTGTCCTCAGTGATCATGCGTATAGTTTTCAGCAGCTTTGCTGGAATTTTCTTCAAGTGTTTTGTTTTTGTCAATTCTTCTGGATTTAGTCCAGGGTTACTCCACCCCAAAATAACAATTTGGTTTCACTTTATTTTGATGGTCCCTTTAACACATTCTGGTGATCATAAGTAATACTGCACCAACATTTCTACTGACTCTCAATAGAGTATTAGTAGGCCGGTAGGGTTCGGGTTAGAATAAGTTGACATGTTCATGAAAAGTTTCTTATAGAGTGTCTGCTGGGAGACCATCACAATAAAGAGATAAGAAGCAGACAGTCTACTAATGATATGAGAGTTTGTTGACTTGTAGTAACAATAGTGACAAGAGAAGGCTTTACGACCTAAACACAGCTGACTGTGGTTACAATCATCTTCCTAAACTCTATTTTAAAGGTTTAAGAGCTATAAGTGGTGCAATATAAAGAACTGAGCTGTTTTAGGCCATCTAATGAGACGGAAATCAGACTATAATCTGCTCGAAACTTACCTTCGTGGTTCACGGGCTTCCTTCTACACCAAAGCATTACAGCTATCGATTTTTAACAAAACTTAAATGTATCTAACCTAACTTTTGGAGGACGTGCTGCTCGACAAGGATTCGTTTGGTATGCCACAGAGTGAAGAAGACTTGTGAGACGTCTCAGACAGTTGAAGTGTCCAACAGAGTTCAGAGATTTGCTCTCAATCTCTTTTCAACACTTTAGATTGGTTATTAATTTGTAAAATAACAGTCCCCTATGGGTCTGTTATTTTACAAATTATTAACCCATCTGAAGTGTTGAAGAGGAGCGAAATAATGGAGCGTTCACACAGTCACATTGGCGTTTTAGTATAGGACTAGGCTTAATCCCTACATGTTTGGCCAATAAAAACATTTTAGTTGAATGGCGAATAAAATACAAATTCAGATAACACTGAACTTAAAACTAATAAATAATAATAGTTCAAGCTGCTTGAACACAATCGTTTTTCCAACATAACCACAAGATAAGGTCAATATAGTTTTTATTGAAACAATGTCAAGAAGAGTTATGTAGAGTTATGTATTCAGCTTCTGAACATACTGAAATCACTCTCAGAATACTAGGGTTTTGATGTCAGAGAAGGTAGACTTTATTGTCAGAGACCATAAGGTTGAGACAGTAGACCCAATTCATTTTATAATTCATTAATTTTCAAAGGAATAGTTCCTCAACCCCTTCGCTCTGCTTCAGAGGACATGTGATAGACTCTGAAGGTGTATAGGTTAGTTTATATGTCGTAGTATGTCGGGGTTTAAAACAATGGTCGCTGTCAAGTAGCATTGCCAAGCTTAGAAGAGCCTGTGTTCATCTGAAAGAAGAAAGTCATAAAGACCTAGGATGGCTTCTGGGGGAATAAAATATGGGGTAATTTTCATTTTTGAGTCAACTATTCCTTTAAAAGTCCCATTTGTCAAATTTCCTGTCTTTTGTCATAAGTGTGGTCTAGGTGCTTTGTAAGTACCATATAAGTTTCAAAGCGGCACACACAGTGCAGTAGCTGTGATTTTTCACAGTGACTTCAAAAAAATGTGACGTCTAATCCACCATTCAGTCATCACCTGGCTACTACTTTTACAGATACGTTATTATTCCAGCTACAGTTAATCCCAGCAATGCACATACAATTACACATCATTATACATAAAACTTCAACTTGTTGTTTTAAGCACATGCGATAAAACATAACAACAAAAGACAATACATTTCTGATAAGTGTGTAAACTTGTTTCTCTCAGTCCGCTCATGTTTTTCACGTTTAATCACAGCTGCCATCATTTTTGGTCTGGCAGTGGGAGCAGGTATGCAATAAAATTTCAGATTTTATATTATTGTCAAGTCTGGCACCCAACACCACAAGCAGATGATATTTTCAGCTCCTTATGTAGCTTGAATCTTGAGTTTTCCTTTGTTTTATATCTAGCTAGCACTGTGATGCAAAACCTCAGAAGAGAGGCTCATGAATATTAATTAGACTGGCCAAAATCTACCAGCTTTTGGCTGTAAAAAATACTGAGATGGTGTCAGGTACATATACCACAAATATATATTCTTATGGACATTCTTAAAACTCCAGAAAGCTGTACAATATGGGACCTTTAAAAAGAAACACTCCACTTCTTCTGAAAATAGGCTCCTCCCTCAATTCCCCAGAAGTGAATAAATTGAGTTTATTGCCGTTTTTGAATCCATTCAGCCGATCCTGGGTCTGTTGATAGCATTGATCATTGAATCCAAGTAGCATCTTCTGTAGTTACATCACTTCTTTAATTATTACGCCAGAATTAGAGTACAGTTCCTATTCATATCAGTCTAGAAAGTCTGTGTGTCTTAGTATACAATATATCTACAGAAAAGTTCAGTTTTAAATAGTTTTAAATCATTTTTAACTCAATGCTACTGGTCTAAGTAGTTCAATGATCTATGCTAAGCTATGCTAAAAAGTGCTATCAACAGATCAGGAGATCGGCTGAATGGATTCAAAACAGTAAAACTCTTCTTAACTCTGGGGAGCTTTTTCCAGAAAAAGTGTAAGGTTCCTTTACAGGAACAGGCAGCAACACGTATGTTTAGTCTCATGTTAAAACATGCACAGCTTTACCATAAACACATTCCATTCCATGCAGGCCTTCACACACAGAGGCAGATACACGATTATAATGAGAGAATAACTTGATACATAATTGGCTAGATTCACAGTATATTCTTTATCACTCCTAAGCTGAAATGTCCTTACTCTGGTTTTGCTGTAGATTTGTATACAGGAAGTGAGGAGCATTACATATTTCAGAATCAAGATATTTCATAATATAGTTCAACTGTTAGGAAATATTTTTAATAAAGGAGAGAAAAAAACCATATATCTGTATCGGTTACACAGTGGCTGTAGTATGAAGAGCATCTCTGGCTGGAACTGTATTTATGTAATATTGTCTTTATGATGTTCAAGACGTCCTGAAGTTTACTGTAGATCACATCGTTGTCGTCTTGAAACCCCTGAAACCGGTCCTGAGTGCTCGTTGTCTCCACAAATCCATCTACTCCGGAGAGATGAATCACTTAATACTATCAAAAATAAAATATAATTACATACATTTATCTTATAAAAAAGTAATATATTTGTTTCAAACTTAACTTGAAGTAATACTTGTGCACAGTAAACGATAAAAGCCATTACAAATGAGGCATTTGTTGCATTCAATGGGGACTTAATTACTGATTATAATGACTTAGTACTGGGTGGCATCATGCTACCCAACATTAGCATCTCTGCATTTGTGTTCGGAGAAACGGCAAACAACAAGCACTATCTTTACATCGTGCACTAAGGCTGGTGGAAAATTAGAAAAAGTTGGCTGCCGTACCACAACTTCCTTGATTATTATTAGTAAGGTTCACGGTTATATCAGCCTAGAAAACTGCAACTTTTCAGTTTACGCAGGTCTTAGTGCACCATGTAACGAGTCGAGTATTAAACAGGAAAGATATCAAAACTCTTCGGTCATTTTTAATGCGATGCTACTGGTCTAATCGGATTCAATGATCTATGCTAAGCTATGCTAAAAGTGCTATCGCTAGACCCGGAGATCGGCTGAATGGATTCAAAAACTGTAAAACTCAACATTTCAACAGTTGGAGAATGAGCCTATTTCCAAAACAGTGGAGTGTTCCTTTAAAGAGACGAATGTTTCTTACCTGTCTGTCCAATATGCTGCAAACATTCACTGAATAATACAATCACAGGGGCCACAATTACAGGAGCCACAATCACAGGAGCCACAATCACAGGAGCCACAATCACAGGAGCCGCAGTCACAGGGCCGCAGTCACAGGGGCCACCATCCCCGGAGCCGCCATCCCCAGGGCCAGAGTCACAGGGGACGAAATAACAGTAGCCACAATGACAGGGGCCAAACTCTTTTGAAGGCCCTTCAGGCATCTCGGACGTCGTCTCCTCAGTCCTTGGCATAGGTTTGAGACTTTGGGTTACCGTGTGGCAGTGACACTGGCATTTGTCATTGCAATCCGTTTGGCAGTTTTTACATCCTTGGCTGTGATTCTCAAAATCCATGGCTTGTCCGACTCTTAAAAAAAGAAGAAGAAGAAGAAAGCAGCAGATCTAGTATCTTGGGTGAATCAGGATGTGGTTTGTATGCAAGGTGTCTCAGGACAGCGCTGAACATGTGCTCAAGGCGTGGCTCTTACACACACACACACACACACACACACGTGGTCATGAACACAAGTCACAGCACTCCTGTTCCTCACGGGATTAATATTCTATTCTAATATGAAGCTTTAGAAGCTTTTAAGGTTGAGATTTCTGGAACTGTGCCTTCAAAGACAAGTTTTGGCGTCTCCACAATCAATGATATATAATAATCATAACAGGCTGTCAATGTGAGCCTCAGATGAGGCTTCAGTCACCAGGTTCCTCTACAAAATAAAGAGATACGAATAATAAGTAAGTATAGGAAAATAATAAGCAATAGCAATCACAACATAATACAACAGCATCCATAACGAATATACTGTAGAATAAATACAGAACGATCAGTAATACTGAGCAGCTGAAATCAGAGTGGTATGAGATGAGCTTTGACTCTAATTAATGATGTACTCTAACTAAAGCACGTGAAGTAGACAGTCATCTGAACATAGCAGTAATAAATGTGAGCAATCTACACTAATATATATACACTCGACGCTCTGACTAGGACACATCACAGTAGAAAAGAGTAGGTACTTTACTGTACAGAGACACACTCCAAGTTAGCAAAGACCTCTACAGCCTTCATCTCCGACTCCTGCTCGGGGCAGGGCCCTCTGAGCCGCGGGCCGCTGATTGGCCTCGCTGTACTCTACTGGGCAGGACTCCACGCTGATGTATTGAAAGCGAAACTAAGACGCAGGATAGAATTGATTCAAATAAATCAACTCTACAGAAGCTAAGGCGTATATATATATCTATATATATCTATCTCTAAAATAAAAGATTTAGTATTTTTATATTGTTTAGTACAAAATAATGTAAAAGAAAAAGTGAAAAAATGACTAACTAAATTTAAATGTCTTGTAGAAATATAAAGAGACATGAAACAAAAACAATTGATTTTTTTAAATCACTAATACATTAAAAACAATATATATATTATTAATTATTATTATAATTATTGAATTAATTTATTAATTGAACATGAAGGAAGATGTTTGATGAAGTTTGTGACCAGGCTGTTTGGGGTCACTGGCGGTAAATCTTCTTCCCGGGCTGCTCTTCTTCCGTCTAATGACGCTGTCGAGTGTTTTGTAGCACGATGAAGGCCACAACCAACAACTTCCAGGCGAGGAACAGGATGGCCATTAAAAAGCCTCCTTTCAAAGCATTACTTAATGCCCGTAAGTGCTCTATACTCATAATTCAATTCAATTCATCAGATGAGGGTGAGCCATCCATTTGCAAGCTTGTATTATTAAGCGCGTTCATCAGCACAAGCAGGGTAGTCTATATTTGTCAGTTTGATGTTTTTAATTCTGAATGGATGGAATTATAATTCAGTTTGCTTTGCCATTCTGTCCAATTGGTGCCAGCTGTGATCTTATTTCTATTTTTGTTCTTATTGTTGTTGTTATTAATATTAGTAGTAGTAGTAATGTGTTTTCTATTGGCTTTCCTTTGCATTATTAATGTGTAGTGTAAATTTCCATTCTATAATATGCCCTGAGAAATAAATATTAAACAAAAGATTCATGGCTTTATTACTATTCCATCGGATTATGACTTTAATATGCTTCGGACTGATAATTGTTTAATGCATTCTTGGAAAATGAGCATCTGCCATCAAATGTTGTGAGGCTGAATAATTTATCACGATGTGGTGATTTGAGAGGAAATGAGCGAGTAAACTGAGATAATACGCTCAAACGTACCGGTCAACGACTGTCTAAAAGAGGGACTTTACCGGAGACGAGAACAGAAAATGTCCAGAGCTGAAGATATGGATGTTAGAGGAAAGATGAACTGAAGAGACGGACAGTATGCATGACACAACGATACAAAAACTAACTATAAGCTTTAACTGAAGAAACACGGATGAGTTTCATGTAGGTGATGAGGTAAAGATTGAATCGCTTTTAATTGAACTGATCTTACTTTTATAGTCTTAAAACACATTCATTGGCGTATTGATTTCAACAGAGGTTTTCAGGTATAGATCAGACGACGTGTGTGGTTCAAATCAGAGTCACCGATGATTTCTGCTCCTGTTTCCTGGACCTCAACGATCAGGACTGGAAGTAGCAATTCCTCCCATTACAACAGTTTCCAGACATAGGCTCACGACTCCTCAGGTGGCTTAGCAGAAGCACCTTCACAGATGTGTGTGTTGATGAGCAACATCTTCCTTGTCTCTTCAGGAGGTGCAGAAGACGGCTAAAAACCACCTCATCTCCTGCATGCAGCTCAATCCCTTCACAGTCACTTCAAGTGAAGCTCCAGATGAAGTGCCATGTCATCCTCAAACCACAGGCCCATATCTCAGCTGTGTTTCTGGAGTTCCTCAACTCTGCACATTGATCTGAATTAAACAATTTTTTGGTTAATCAGTTTTTAGTGTGGTGTTGGACCAGTGTTATGAAGATGCTCTCTGTATCATCTGAGATGTTTTATGGAGCTGTCTTAAACAACGTACAAACGCATCTGACCCAATGGAGAACATCTGAGGTGTGTATTTTTGGGGAATGTAGCTAAGGTTCCTTAAGGTATTTGAAGGTAATCCCTTCTTTTTTTAATTCAAATAAGCAGCTGTACCATCAGTGAGTGCACTGAACACCTCAGATTTAAATTTTGCTATTAATATTAATACAAGGTGACTTGTGTTAGTCTGGTTGCACTTGAAACCCCTTTAAACTAACGTTGTGAACATGTCCTAACCCCCTCCCTAAAGCGCTTCTCAGCTCCTCCATTTACTGATGCTGTGGTCTCCAGTAGACCGGCCTTTTCTTCTGCTGTTGTGAAACTACAACCCATGCCAGTGTTGCCACCTTGTGGACAAACAAATTCATGCTACAACAATTCAAAGTGTAAGCTGCAGGTTTTCTTCCCTCGGGCCGGATGAGGATGACTGATTGCATCTGAGAAACACTTTCATGTAACAGCCAATTGATTCAAGATGTAGTTTGGTTTTTCTACAGGAGACGAGAGTTTTCTTGGTTTACATTACATTCACACCACATGCCAAACAATTACTAAAAAAATATACTAATAAGAATGTATATAATTACATACAGTAATTTAATAAGCACATTACTTACCGTTGGGGCAGAAACACGTCATGCACTGATTAGTTAGGCCGCATTTACACTAAATAGATCATTTTTCTTCCATGTGGCACAGATCGGATACGGCCGTCGACCATTTAAGCACAAAAAACAATTACATGGAAATGATCTTCTAGGCTTCATTCATTTGATGTGAACCTCTACCTTGTAAGTGGACGAAATGGATATTAATGCGACTTCTACGTCACTGAAATGTGTTTTTTTGTGGTACAGACATAACTGTAACAAATGAAACATCTCTAGCCGAGCAGCAGAGAATGAATTTCTTTCATTTCGATTTAAATAAAAAGCGGCGTTGAAATGTGTTGCTTGTGATCATTGTCATGATAGCGGCTCGTTTGTTCCAAACTGAAATTCCAAATTGAAACCTCAAAATAAAATGCACACAAACATGTCCCTGTCTTTGACATAAAATTGCTCATTGCATAACTATTACATTAAAAAGTTCTGTCCATGGGCGTCCATCCGTTGTCCACAAGAGGTCGTCCTTCAATCACGTTGACTCTCACGCCACACAGATATACCCTTGACTACATCACGCCCTGAGTTCATGATCTGGTTGCCGAGTATTGTTTAGCCATAGCTTCTTCTACTAGTTTGGAAACTCTAGCCTCTAGCTTCCTAGTTACCCTTCATTACCTTGATTAGCTCGATCTGGTGTGTTAGATTAGGGTTGAAGCCAAACTCTGCAGGGCTGTGGCTCTCCAGGACCGATGCAGATTGAAATCGGCCTACAACAATTTCATGTTGTTACCTTGTCTGCAGATCTTCACTAATGCACACACTTTTTTGACACGTTTTGGTGTCAACTGTATGGTCCAGACATTGTCACTTACAATGCTCTTGGGCTAACCCAGAGATTTCACACATTCGTCCTGATTCAAAGTGCAACTGAACTGTGAGAGATCTTTCTGAGGATGTTCAGATACATGGAGGTGTGGACCTAATATCTGGATTTCCATTTGAGGATTATCTAGGTCCTGGAGGCCCACTACCCTGCACATTTTGACACCTGATTCAACTCATCTGGGTAAGAATCTCGATTTATCAATTTACTTCATTACTAGGAAATACATTTCTTTTAGAAAGTAATAAAGCATATAAATAAAGCGTAATGCATTGTGAAATAAACCTATCTATAATTACATGGCCAAAATTGAAGTTCACTCACTTAGTACTAATATTATATCATTCACTTATTATTATAACACATCATTATTTGTTCAAATATTCTTTAATAGACATTTTCTTTAAAAATAACTTGGGATTAGATTTTATTATTTTTTTGCATAACTAACATTGAAGAAGCCATTGTGTGTCATGTATCAATAAAAAATACAAGACTCCTTTATATATTGTTCTGGTTTGAGTAACACTTTAATTTATAGCAGCACTTTTAAAATAATAATAACGCATTAGTATTATTATTATTCAAAAAGGATACATGAAATAATACAGTAAATGCAATTACATTTTCAGCTTGGAACTTTTTCCTTTCCATCACTTCAGTCATACAGATCTGACATATGCTGCATGTGTTCTAGCCACCGTTATATTACTGTAATAATCGGTGCTATATATACACTAGAACTGAGGTTCATTCATGCTCTATTTGAAACACTGCTGAAATAACGCACACATGCTGGGTGAAGCCAAAGACCACAGTACTCAGCTAAACTCGAATTTGAGTCTACATTCATGCAATTTTACCCAAAGCATCTTACATTAGAGGAACTAAAGCAATTCCTCCCACAGCCAACAATATTCCAAGCTAGATTTATTAGAAAGCTAGATTGGGTGATTAATAATTACAGTTTTTGGTTTATGTCTAGCTATCAATATCCACCAATTTATCATCAGCAAGATAAACAATCTGTTCAAGTGCCTTCAGTATCAGAACATCGACGTCATCGAGTTGTGTTGATCTCATTATGGTAGTTCTTCACTGGGAAGATGTTTGTCAATGGCACCCCACCTTGGCAGTGCACAAATCCATCTGGACAGGAACAGAATGTGGGAAAATCAGGCAATTAGAAAATTAAAACGGCAACACACATATTTCTTTGGATGATATCACGTACCTTCTCCTTGATTTTCTTGCTAGTGTACACCTTTCTCAGATCTTTTTGATCAGCGGACATGCCTCATCCACTTTGGTCATGACAACCACTTGAGGAATTCTACTACAGGGAACACAGAGGGCAATGAAAAAGCAATACTTTTCTAAACAAAATACTGCTAATTTGTTTCAGAATATTGCTAGGCTACATAATTCATCCCCATCCACTGTCTGGGTCATGTAAACAATCAAACTGTAAAAATTTGACATTGTCCGCATACACAAAAGTCAAGCTCTAGCCCACCATCTTTCTTTCAACTTGTAACGTGCATTTGAGCTGACGACATTCCAGGGTTTACCCTTCTCGCTGATTTTCCTGCGGATTATCTTCAGCTTGTCAATAAGTCTGTCTTCTGTGAAACTGACTGTGCTTGCGTCTATAGCGTAAACCAGGCAGAAAGATTGGTCCGAGAGGTTGGGGTCACTCTTGAAATGTTGATCCTCACTAGTGAGTGGCACATCCTTGAACCTTCAAGATTGGAAATTTAGCAAAATATTTGAAACGTTAGGATATACTCGCACACAGGCTAATCTGTTATTTGCTCATTTAATATTGTGGATCAGTACTTTATAGCTTGCATCCTTCACGTGGCAAAAAAAAAAGCACTGATAGCGTCTTCCACTTGTAACCCTTCCAAAGCTTCAGCCTCCAAGCCCATGATGTCTTTGAAGATGAAGGGCAACTTTTTGCTTACACTTCTAACAGTGAATCCTTGGAGCTACTTAATCAAGACCAAATATATTTGTGAGCGGTCTAAGCAATCCTCAAATGCTCCAAAGCGTGCAAAATTTTTAAGCAAATACCTACGTTTTGAGTGAAACTGTGAGAGTAACCAGCAGCTGAGTTGGGACAATGGCTCTAGAGAAGTCCGTCCCTGAAAAGCACTGTTGACAGAGTTAATAAAGCTGGACTTTTCCTGCTCCGATTTGTCCAGCCACCAGGATCCTGATGTCCTTCACATCTGGATGACTCGGAGAGAAGTCTTCCAGCTTTCTTTTCAGGTAGTCTTTCTCTCTGTTCCAAACAAAACACAGTCTTAACATTCAAAATGTGCATATTTAAATGAACACAATGTGTATTTGAAAACAAATATGGTATACCAACCCCATATTGTTAATGAGTAGTGATTACTGTATTGTTGATATGAAGAATTCACATCCTGCTAACAACTAAATATCAAAACAGCTTGCCGTCATAGCAGCATCATGCACATTTAGGTTTTGGTTGTAAAAAAGGCAATACAATTTGCCCTTTTGCAAACCCGGCCTTAAAAGCAGCCTACATTTTGTCCACCCGCAACACTGGGCGTGGCGGCAAGTACACACTGGCGCAGATAGATCGATGAACCTACATTGGACCCGCCACTCTTATTTTCATCATCGAAAAAACATTGCTAAATATTTCTTTTAGAGTATTTATAAAGACTCACATCTATAATTTCATCATGGCAATTTTTCCATGCACATCTCATCGCTGTATGACGCCGAAGATGCAGGCGGATGCTATACATTCAGACAGGACTAGATTTCCTGAGGAGAATCAAATCGACAGGCTAACATCAGTGTCAGCAGGAGACTCTGTGTCTATATTTCTTCTCATTTGAGTTCATTATATGCTGCAGCCACATTGCTTTCAGTAAAGCCCCACCACTGTAATAGACCGCCTGGAAGCAGTACATGAGGACAGCCGTCGAGGTTACGCATTGAACAGATTTGCTCGGTCATGCACATGATTGATGTCTTTACTGATGAAACCAGTCAGTTTATCTTGCATTAACAGATAACAGCCTGAAAAAACTAATACTGGTCAGGAGAATAGCTAGTAAATGTAACTTACTCCCAGTCAAATATTCTCCATAGTTCATCCAGTTCTAGGAGAAAAAAACATATGTGTGTATATATATATATATATTTTTTTTTTATATATTTATTTTTTTTTATTTTATAACATTTTTTTATAAATATGTAGAAGAATAGTAGGACCACTTGTACCTGGGTTCAGTGGTGATGGTGTCGATCCTGAATTTCCCATCTTGTTTTCTTCCCCTTTCTAAACGTTAATGTCAGCTTTGTCCTGGAACACAGAAGATGTGTGTCAGAACCACACAGAAACATTATATATACTGGTTTCACTTTCACTTTCATACCACAGTGATACCGGAGTGAACTGGTTTTGAACTGGTTCTTTTTAGATAACTGTCTGGGGAAACCAGTTCTATGGCGTCAATTCAATTAAAAGAAAATAAAGTTCATCAAAAAAAAAAAAAAAAAAAAAGACCATGATTCAGTGAAACTCATCAAATGGCTGTGTTTTGTCACACTTTAGTTCATTCTGCCCACAGCACGCCTCCAGGAGCTTGGCTTTTTCCAGGATTGTGAAGATGGGGCTGCTCCTCATCTTCACTGTATCTAAAGAACATGAGATCGGCCTGTCGGAGGACTCAGAAGACAAAAGAAGGTGATCAGAGGCTTTGGTTGCCAACCATTATGTTTCTGCTAAACACTTTAGTGGATATAAAGGAAGTCACGCCTCTTGGGAGCCAATGCATTGAGCTTCACTTTTGGAGGGAGTGTTTACAACTCCTTGTCTCAAGCGTAGTCATTTGTACATGAACTGAATATACAAACTATTAAAGATATTTAGAACACTAACACTTTGCATAGGTATCATTTTTACCCCAAATGTCATGGCCCTTATAATTATAATTTGTTGTACGGATATCCGCACGGACAATATAATCAAAATAAAGATCAAAGTTTCTGCTTTAAAGTAAAGTTATTTTGCTTCAGGCATTCAGAAACTGACTGTGGATAGGTTTTCATTAAAAAGGTAATCAGATCAGTGAATGATGATCAAAACACAGATGATTTTAGACTTCAAGTTTATCAAAATAATCTACAAGACAGTTTACATGAGGACAGATAATTGAATTAAGGTATTATTCCATTTAAATGATTATTAAAGTTGATTTAACGTTAAAAGTATAAGGTTGTTATCCGGTACTAGGAAAGGAATTGTGCAATCAAGTGATGTTTTGAAATATTATACATGTTGGAGCACAAATATAGAGACATACTTTGAAAGCTTACAATCTAAACTGATCACTGACTAACGATCTTTGGACCAGTATGTTCCTTGTTCTCACTTTTATGAGGCGTGTCATATTTTTATGTTTAAAAAGGAAAAAGAACTTCAGGTTGACTTTGCACTGGACCCATTTCTCATCAGTTTTCAACAGCAGCTTTTAATTTACCGTTATGTTTTGTGTTTTATTTGTATGCATACAGTATATATATATGCACATTCATTCTCTGCCAGCAGGAGCGCCGTTGAAGTGGTGGATCGGTTGCCCTAGTAACAGCTATACAATACAATGCTCATTTACGCATACTTCTTTGATTAGGTTTTATCAGGCATTACATGTAAGATGAAATGAAGATTACATCCTTAAAATTGATGAATATCACAGAAATACAGTTATATATACACACACACACACACACAACGCCTAAAAAGATCGGTTTACAATGCGCGTTCTTCATATTAAAGTATGGCTTTCGAATATTCTGGCTGGCGGCATTCGGTGATCAAATACTGTCTAACTGTATCTGCCATTCAAGTTCAGTAAAACCCACTTTTGACCTGTTTGATGATCGTGCTGAGCCATTGTTGTCTCCTACAAGGCAGACATTACAAAAATGTTTAAGAAACATACATTTGGGTCACAGATGACTTGTGTTTAAACTAAGTTTAATGGTACAATGACAAAACTAAAACTCTGCAGGACAGATATTCAGCTCTCGACCCCATCTTGTTTCCCAGTTTTATTTTCTTTTTAAACTCTTTTAACAAACTTTCAACAGTGTGAAGCGGTTTTTTTCAAAATGTAGGTTGGTAGAAACATGAGGATAATGCTACTACGAGACAATCATTTCATGTTTCCCGTTTCAGCAGTGCGAATTCGAAATTCTTCTTCTGATACCGCGTCCCGTGAAAAGCAGCGTCACTAGAAAACATCATCCACGAGAGCTTAGCATCTTCTCTCAGCCTTTTTTCCCTCAAGATCCGCTCTACCTGGAGGACAGAAACACTTAATACTCAATAACTCATAATCATTGTTCACATATTAGGTTTGCACACCTTAGTCAAAATCTCTTTCTTTAGTGTAGGATCATTCACATTTTGACTTGATCTCACCTCCAGTCTCAAGATCTCTCTCTTCTCTACTACACACACACACACAGAAACACAAAACTAATTATGATTGATGGCCTCTTTCCAAAAAGGCTGTATCGTGATCTTGACCTCTTTTAGTTATGACACCTGCGCGTCTCCCGTGGATTAACTGCTCAATAATCAGTGTCTCTGCAGTTCCACAGAAGCGGCAGAATTAAATAGTTTGACTTGTGCTAACAACTCACAATCGTAACAAATAAATGCAAATTCATCTGTACACTTCCAGTCGTTCCAATACCCGTTGCAGGTTCAGAGTACCGCCAGTACTGGTTGCCACCATAATTGTTTGGCTGGCCAGAAAGCCAGAGTCTGAACTGGGAATTGTCCCATCGGAAAAAGACCCACGGAGCTTTCCCGTCTTTAGATAGAGTCCAATCCAAATGTTGGCACTTAAAACCCTCTGGAAGAGTTTTTTAACAGCTCATCGAGGTCAGTCTGGTCATTAACGGTGGCGAGATGATTGTGATGCTGTCTGCAGTCACGTCTGAGCTTCGGTCCAGTTCATGACATCAGGGATGAAGTAAAACACGTAAGAGTTTCCACGCAGATCAGAGCTGCGGAGAGACGCATTAACATACGTTTTTATGTGATTTATATTGTTTCAGGAACTATATCAAATAAGACCATGGCAAAATGAAAAGTTGCAAAAATTCCATTGGAATGTTCTTAAATGGATTCAAATAGCGATAAAACGATTTGATTGGATTCTTGAAACACTACGGTAAGCAAAAAATGGATTGTCTAATTAAATTTAAGCTAAATTAAAAAAAGATTACATATTACGTTTACTTGTAAATCATGTAACCGGTAAAGTGACATCAGAGAACTGTGAACATGCAAATGTATTGTTAAATTATTGTAATGTGCACCTTACAAACTCACCTGATAACAGTACTGAGATCAAATCAGTCCTCATGGCTGAGTACCAACAAACGATCCTACAAATACTCCAACTTCTCTTTTCAGAGACACGAAGGTCGTGTAGGATCTATCCACTTTTTAAACCATGTGTTGCTCCATTTACAGTAATTTTGTTGACATGCATAATTTGTTTTTGCAAAATCACATTCAAAGAGTCAGAACTGTTTCCATGACACCCAAGTCACACCATTGTCAAATGTCAGAAGATGAGCTTTCCTAAGGCTGGATTTCTTTTTATCACATCAACAACTTCATACCCTCTTTTTCAGATGGAATTGAATCTTAAATTTGAATCAACATGGATCTTTATTAAAATGTATAGCTTATGTCCAGCATATAGTAGGAATTTGGTGTATCTTTCCCATCCATAAACAGTAAGCTCTACTTACTGCATTACCCACACTACCCCAGGCAAAAAAAGTGTAACAAAATGATCATTTAAAGGCCATTTTCCTAAATGCATTTAGATTTTATGGGTTGGATACTTTGCACATTTCATTTGTGATTCTATGTGATAATTGCAGCACAATGCATTTCTGAACTGAAATCGTTAGTAGACTCTTTTTGTTCTTATTATTGTTCATGGGTTATAAGAGTATGAGCGTTAAAGTCTCAGAACATTATGTGGGTTTCTTCTCATGCTACATGTAATAGACTCAGTCTAATGCTTTAAAACACATATCATTTCTCTCCCTACCGAACAACTGGAATCCTTTCTGTTTTTTCAGATTTGACAAATTAAATACTTGTGCTTAGAGTTACATTTTAAAAGATGTTGTAATGAGGAGCGGGGAAGCCGATTGCGAATCCATTTGCAGATGTTTATTAGAAACACACACACAGATGAGAATGGTCAAATGCAAGCAGGGTTGGCAGCAGTAGTATCAGTCCGGAAGAGCAAACATACACAAAAGGGATATCCGTGGGCAAAGTCGAATGAAGGCAAAGGTCAACAACAAAGTTCAATGGTGATAGGTTACCGTAACAAACAAAGGAAGATCCACGTAAAGCCGTGAGTCGATGAAACCAAGCAATGGTCATACACAATGGAAGTCAATAGAACAATAGGTAAAGCGGCAGGTAAGGCAGACAGGCTGGCAATGCTTAGCCCCTGAGCACATGGTGCTCTCACGCTTAAATAGCCTTCTAACTCGAAGTAGTAGCAGAGGGAGCGGCTCGAGTCAGTACTCGGAGAGGGCTCTCTCTGCTGGCTGGATGTTACAGATGTTTATGAATTACACTATTAGAGTATTCACACGATAGCAATAATAGCATAATTGATTTTTATTTTTCATCTTTTAAATGTTCCTTTCTAAAATAGCCTACTGATTATATGCATTAACAAAGTCCAGTTTTGGGGATGTTCACAGATAGTCTAGTCATTAGTCAGGTTGAGACAAAGCATTTAACCACTGGATATACAAAAATCATTTTAGGTTTATGAAAGTTTTCAACATTGCATCAACTACTGATGAACACATTAATTTCCATTTGATATTTTGACCATGTATTATTGTCTTTGGAAGGCTTTTCCTTTCAAACTCATGCACATATTCACATAAATGTTTAATATTTTATATATTATATTTTTCTATAATTCAGGTATTCCAAAACTTTTGTCATCTAAACCTTATTCACCCAATATATATTTACTTTTTAAATAAATATTTACTTGCATATCACAATTGTATGATCATGGTTCCTTTGATGTTGGTTAATGGTCATATAAGTAAGCAGGTAAATAAAACGTTTTTATATTTTTACTGATGAAATGCGCATGATAATTGAATTTTACATAGTTTTTTCTGTTGCTGCATGTCTTAATATTTTAGCTTGTGCAGTGAAGAACACTGTTTTACAATTTATGACATTTCTGCACCTGAATACCAGTGCAAGGCAGAACTAGAAACTCATGTGTAGTCTGTGCACAAGCGTTTTATTAACACATAAGCATAAATACATAGTAAACAATCAGGAAAAGCAGAGAATCAAGAGTCAGTTAACCACCTGTAAACCATCAGTGCTGTTTATAATGGGGTCTATAACTAGTACTAAACCTCTGTTTAGTTAGTTAAGTGTAAAATTGCATTGATTCTTTGGTGAGGGTTCAGATGCAGTTTCGGTCTTGACAGTTTTGAGTTTTTAGACTTGCACTCACATACTTCTGGTTTGAAGAGTGATGACCTAACTCATGATGATTAAGAGTTTCTTCCCAGGTTGGTGAAGAGAGAGCTAAGAGAGAGATCTGCTGAGATCTGAGGATCATTGGTTTAATGGAATGTCAAGGTGAGGCCTGGCATACAGACTTAAGGGTTGCAGAGGTGCTCAAACTCTCTCAGTGTCCCACAGGATGGTAGCTGGTCTGTTCTCCAGCCCCTGAGGCCGGCGGTGCACCGTAAGAAATGTAGGAGAAGGAAGAAGACTACTGAAGCAAGGCATTGAAGCAAGGCCTTTTGAGGTCTGTGAAGGTCACACCTCTTGTGCGTCAAAGTGCCAATGAAGTCTTGAACTTTTGGAGGAGAGTTTTATGACTCTTTATCTCTAAGCATGGTCATTTTGCATAGACACTGGATTAGGGTATGATAGGCAACAAGTAAAGATTCTTATAACCTCGAAATGTTGCACAGGCATCGACATGTAATATACACTCTCAATCTGCATGTTTCAAGACGAGTCCATAGATATTGAACATAGGTAATTTTAGCTATTGATCTATCATAAACAAGCATAAAGCATATACAACACCAAAGACAATACACAAGAACAACAACATGCTCAATGACCTGAAGGATATGTAAGGAGGTCAATCAAAACCTGTAAATGCAATAAGATGTTCCAGCCAGGTGTGACACTGGAGCACAGGAGCCTAAACACCAAAGGTTTATACAACTACATTTGGTATCTCTTTGTCTGGTCTGAGTATATAAGGAAAGTGACAAAACACAACAAGGAGTGATTCTGTAGCCAGATCGGCCCGTAGTGTGGTGTGTGTCCTCATACACTACACTATGTACTTTTTAAAGACCAGATCTACTGATCTTTTAAGTTTGTTTTATTTTGTTTTGTGTTATTTTTGTACTGCTGATCAGTTGTGCAAATGTTTATCAATTATACCAATTTGGAAACTGTTCTTGCCTGGCAAAATAAACATTAATCTTGGTTAAACTTATAATATTGTCTTAACTTTTCTAGTAGGTTAGTGACTTCTGAGGTTTTCCTCATTGTTGGCGTGCTAGAGTGAGTCAGATCAACGATCAATGGATGGAGCCGAGGGCACGTTTTTTGAGATCTAAGGTCAGTACTATAATTGGAAACACAAAAGATGAATAAATATTAGTGATTTTAAGCGAGCGCAAAAGAAAAGACCGAACTTGCATTGACCTTCAACCAGGGCCTCTGGATTCCATTCTGCAGGAAAAGGGGACCCTTACAGTAACATTAAAATTAATATAGTCAGAATCACAAAAATTGGAGTCAGATCAAATTATATAAGGTCAGTACTAAAATTGGTTAATAAATATAGCGATTTTGCAGCGCCAGAAAGAGTCTACATGCATACAGCCATCAACCAGCCACTGGATTCTGGTCGGTGGGTGAACCCTTACACTCTGTGGACCAATCACCAGATCCTGATGCACACACACACACACACACTAAGTCAATTTACACTATCTGACACAGCTGCGTTTAAAATTGAACTGGAAGTTAAGTGCTGCGCGTCGGTCAGAGGAGAACTGGCCCTAACTGGAGTCTGGTTTCTCCCAAGGTTTTTTTCTCCATTCTGTATGGATGGGGTTTTGTTTCCTTGCAGCTGTGCTGTCTGCCTCTGGCTTGTTTGGTTGTGGGACACTTAACTTCTAGTGACTATCGTTGAATTGACTACAGAGACCGTCTCTGCATTTTAATAAATGAAATGAATTTCACTCTCGTCATTATACATCCCTGTCAATGTATTCTTCTGCTTTATACTTTTACAGTGCTTTGTTTCAACCTGTGTTGTTAAAGAGAGCTATATAAATAAAAATTATTGATTGAGTTGATCTTGGTAGTTCACCAGTTCCACAGCGTGGGAATACAAACCCCATTTACCAGCCCAAGCACAAGCATCAAAACTATTCCGGCTCGTTCATCACTGGTTGTTGGAGGGGTCCCCATCCGCCGGTCAGGTAGTGGGCAGTGGTTATTGACTGATTCTGACTCCCATGATCTCATCGCCAAGCTGTGAGGATGCGGAACCCTTTGTGATGAGCATCCTGAGAAAAATCAGTGTCACCCTCGCAACCAACGCAGTACACCTGGCTGCACTCATCACCAGACATCAGTCACACCTGTAGCTCATCAAGTTGGAGCTATAAAGCCCCACAGTTGAGCTACGACTCATAACCAAACAGACTAATGTTATCTCTCTTTTTCTCCTCTCATACAGCGGTGTGTGACCGACCTCTGCACCAGAGCACCCACGCACCCACTGCACCACGGAGACTGGGATACAAAGAGCACCTTGGATCACCAGAGAACCGAACTTTCACCTCTTCACCGCTCCTTTGTATTGTCACTAACATAAATCCACTCTCGGGGGCTTTGTTTTGAGCTCTCACTTATCGTGTGTTTCTTCCCCCTTTTACACAGGTGGAGAATGTGGGCAAGAGCGTTGAAGAATCACCGACAAGTGATCTTCTTCCCCTGCACAATTTTTTTTCTCCTCTTTCTGTGTTCCATTTTTTTAGTCCCCGGGTGACGCTCCTCCCAAGATGGAGAGTTTGTGCAGCGACTCAGCAGCAGCAAATGATGGAATACCTCGTCAGCTGCCAGAGCGAAGCCGAACAAGAGAATCGCTGCCCTCAGGATGGCGGCTGCCCAGTAATGTACCCGCTGCCGGATCTGTGCCAAGGCCACCAAGCTATTACTGCCCAAAATACTGTGCCACAATGGCGTTGAGTCTTCCTCACCATGTTTGAGAACACAGCGACTGCCAGGGCTGGCACCACGATGAATGGGCACGGATCCTGGCTCACCTCTGAACAATGAATTTCAGCACGCCTATTTCTCGCTCCTCGCATCTGCTGGCGCTATGGGGACCTTAGCGAGAAATACTGGGAAATATAGGGAGTGTGGCGTCCTAACGTCCTAAAAATTTAACTGAGGTGTGTAAGCTGATACTGGGCACTAAACCCCAGAGAGGCCTGCCCTTAGAAGTCCTGAGTCCGAGCCTGTCAGGACTTCTTCTGCTAGGACCTCCTAGGCGTTATATAAATTATGGTAGATCATTTACTAATGTCTACATTAATGCAAATTCATCAAATACTAATGATTACTAAAGATGTTAACTAATTATGCACTAATGAAGAGCCACTTTTAACTACATGTATATTCCTAGAAAAGTTTCCAACACAGAGTATTTTCATTTTTGGTGAACTATTCATTTAAGTGTCTGAGAAGAAGATATCTGTACATTGTACATAATTCTCTTTTATATCTTTATATCTGTCTTGTCTTGTTATCGTGTTGCACACTTAGAGTTTTTGTCACTAAAACAAAATTCCTCGTGATGTGCAAACATACCTAACAATAAAGTGATTCTGATTCTGATCTTGTTGTAGCATCTAGCCAGCAGAGAGGAGCTCGCTGCAGAGTACTAGCTGGGCTCCGCCTCCTAGTTCTTCTCTGATCATTTCCTGTTTGGAGGCCTTTATATTCAGAGGCTCTCCAGCAGGAAAATCTGAGTATAACCAGTTTACCTGCTTTTACTGAGCGTTTATCATTCTGCCTTATTGTTATCTTGTGTAGGACCATTGCCTGCCTGCCTGTTTCTCGATCGTTGGATTTGCCCTTCTGTTTTGGCTGCCTGATTGGATTGCTGTTCTGGTTCTGACCTGCTGCCTGCCTACCTGTTTATGATTGTTGTCTCAACCCTCAATAAACTTCCCACAAATGGAATCCATCTCTGCCTCAGCGTCCTTGTTACACTTGTATTTAATTGAAATGTGTTTATTTGCGATCTTTATATTTTTAACTGTTTAACTGTATAAACTTGCTTTATAAATAAATTCACATTTAAAAAATCCTAATTCACATACAGTTCACCATCAACAGTTATGTCAAAAGTAGAGGCAGAAACAGATGCTGGAGAACATCGATTTCTTTAATATACAAAATGAAAAATAAAAGGACAGAAAAGAAGAAACAATACAGTCATCTATACAACACACAAAAATATTACAGCTATTTAATACAGTGCAGTGTTCTTGAGATCATTTAGCAGCAGGTTAAACTGAGCTGCAGGTGTTTAATGAATGAGATTCAGGTTTTTGAGCTGAAATACAGCACACTACAGTAGAGCAGCTGCTTTGTGGATTCACTACAGAGTGTTCGTCACTGATTGTGTTTCCATCTCTGATGTCTACAACACTTCATTAAATCACCAGCATCAGGCCTCATGAACAGATACAGCATACAGTCAGCAAGTGGATTCACATAAAGAGAATTCGTGTAGTAGTAAAATTTAAAAAATAGCAGCAGTTTTTGAAAGGAAGATAAAAAAATAAAATACATGTAATCACAAAAGGCAGAATAAGAAATGTAGCAAGTCAACAGCACCAGGAACAAACTGCCCCAAAATTAATTTACGCTTCACAGCAGTCAGTGATATTGAGCGAGAAAGACCTCAAACCAAGTTCCAACAAAACAGAGAATGACTATGAGGTAGGGAATTAAACATGCTATACACAGGCCGTAGAGGACTAAAAATACAAATCAGGGGTGAATTTTTGCATAGATCAGAGGCACAAACCAGGCGATCACAGAAAGAAAGCAGGAGAGTTTGAGTGATTGTGAGATTTGTAACAGATGGGATGAGAAACCAGAAGATATCGTTCAAAAGAAACACATGCCATAAATACAGACCCACAATCAAACAATAGAAATGTGCATAATTCAGATTCAATGTAATTGAGTTTTTTCTGTTTCTTTTAACATATAAAAGACCATATGAGATCTGAAAGTATCAAGTGACTAATAAAAACTGATGCAGCAGGCCGAGATTTGTGAGAAAACACAAAGCAATCAGAGTTAAGATCATGACTGGAATCTCAATGACTGAAAGGATACTGATAAATACACGTTCTGCATAAACTTGTTTCCACTGCCAGTCTGATTCAGTTGAGTCATTGATGCTGATGTTTCTTTCCCCCATTGTTTCACAAATTCCTGGTAAGAAGCACTAAAAAACAAATCAGTCTTCAGTTCCAACATGTAAGAAATGCTGTAACTTATGTGTGCTTTGATTCATGTTTATATTTAAATAAAAGCCTCAATTAAATCTGTTCATTTAAGAAAATCAACGGCCCAATTATTCTTGGCTCTTTTATGATCTTTGTGTTGACAGAAATCTCTTTCATTAAACATATCTTCAGTTGTGATCTTTAAAATCTTACAGGTTTGGAACAACATAAATGTGAGTGAATGAGGACAGAATCAGTATTTTTGTGTGACATAAAGTACAACTGCTAGTGTGATATGAAGTACTTACATTTATGATAGAACGTGGCCAGATGGTTTGCGTTTCTTTTTCCACAGAGAAGTCAAAGGAGAGCTTTCAGCGTCACATTTTCCACTTCTATGTTGCTAACCTGATGAAGAACATAGTTGAGATACAAACAAAGGAGAATAAATTAATGAGAAATAAACAGGAATCCACAGAAACCGATGTGTGAGGATCCAGAGTTCAACACTAATAAAACACTCAGACATTCAGTCAGTGTCATACAAATATAGTTAACAACCAACAAACTGAAATCATAATAACAATGATGTTTATGAGCTGAGCACTTTATTATTGAGAAGAGGCTCTGACAGGGACCTGAAAGAAGACCCTCAAAGCTACATTAAACAGAAAAACAAACAATACATGATTTTAACATAATGATCACCTACACCTGGATCAGACTGTATCTTGAAGATGTTCATCAGTAGATGATGGTGTCTGTGAACTGATGCTCGTTCTTTTATAGTCTGATTCACTCCGAAACAGAGGGTTCTGTCAGATAATGAGCTGAAAGAAAGAAGAAAAGATGCATTAACACAATGAATGTTTAATGCACATGAAACCACAACTTCAACATGTGAAACCATTACATGACATCAAAAAATAAAAAGCAATTTATTGCAGTCACTGATATTTGTAAGCACTACATCAGTCCTTGATAATTTAATCTTTGATTAGACTTTATTAAATCATACAGTTCTGCTCTTCATTGACAACATTTACATGGACAACGTAATCTAAGTTTTAAACTTATTCTGGAGGAAGATAATATTATGATTAAGGCACTTTTATCATAGCTTAGCATAGAGATTATTGGAGTCCAAATAGACCAGTAGCATAGTGTTCAAAAATGACAAATGTTTCTATATTTTTTCCTATTTAAAACTTCTGTAATTATATTGTGTACTAAGACACCTCATTCTCACTGCTGTCTTTTGTAAAAAAAAAATGTGAAGATGTACAGGAATAACTTTGAGAAACTGACATTTCCGTTTTTTTTTTTAAGTTTAACAGCCTAGCCAGCAGAGGCAGCCACTCAGCACTAGCTGTACCCCTCTCCTGGACCTAGGCCTTCCTGTCAGGGCCTTACAACTCAAAGCCCTCCTTTAGATCGTTACAAAGTATTGCCAGTCTACCTGCCTTACTAAAGCGTTCTTGTTTATCTGATTGTTTGCCACGCAGTTTAGACCTTTGCCTGCCTGTTTGACTCACGCTTCACGGATCTCCCTTTGGACTCTTTTGCCTTGTGGAACTGCTCTTTCCAGTTCACGACTCACTGCCTGCCTTCTCACTATCATTTATTGGATTATCCATGTGTTTGTGTTTGTGTATTCTATGTGTTAATAAAGTTCTGCAAATGGATTAATTGTCGGCTTCCCCACCTCCTCATACATAAAGATTTACAAATTACAATTATGATCATTTATGCTGTCTTTAATCTGTTAAAAATTTATGGAAATTGTCAAAATTCTTGATAAAAAAAGAAGGAAACTTTCAGTAAGAGAAAAAAAGGAATACAAAAGGTCAGGTGGACAGTCAGCTAACTATAATATAGTAATGCCAAAATAAATATGCAGTATGCTTACAGTATCTTGGCACAATTGCTAAGAGTCTCTTTATTTGAGGACATACATTTTTATATAGTGCATGGGAAACAAGTTATAACCACACAATTATGAACAGGAAGACCAATAGAATATCAACAATTGATTATGTTTTAGTCAATGTGACAGTATTGCAATTGTCACAAATCTGCTTTTAAGTGAATACAGTGGCTGTTTGTGATCTTAGCGATATGTATAGTTGTTGTGCTCTCTTTACCAAGAACACAACACAGCCAGGAGGCATATACACAAGCACTGCTTCTCAAAACAAATTGAACTATAAGAAGGAAGCTGTATTGTTTAACAATCAGTGTAAATGGTAATCAGTGTAATCAGTATGTCAGTGTCACGGTGCAGGAGACATAAGGATTCACAATAACAGTATTTTAATCTTTATTTAGCCAACTCACAGGGAGTGTACATAGAAGCCAGGACACACACACACACACACACACGTCACAGGGGTGAAACAATACCAGACATGGGAAAGGCCAGACACAGGAATATTTTATAG